>NC_133208.1:1525000-1730000 GCF_958299795.1 Porites lutea | reverse complement strand
ATAATGTAGGTATTTAAGTATGTAAATTTAATTCTGTTTTGTGCGTTTACTGTTCAGACTCTTGCAAATGGCATCATGGGACTTGTTTTAAGCCAAAGCCATAAAAGATCTTCAAATCTGGTAAGATTTTCTCGGTAAACAATCGTAGACGTCTAACAGAGGAAAACATAACCTAAAATTCCGAAAGAGAAGACTTTCCATAAGCAACAATCTTCCCACCCCCGCTTCTCCCAGGCTTGGCGGGTTGGGAGCACCCTGGGCGCATCGAGACACCGCTCCCAAGGCTGGAGAATGAGCCTACCACTCCCCACTTGACCACCACCACCACAAAACAAAAGTGATGCAAGCTAACGCATTAGAAAGTAAAGTCCCTCCGAAAGTATTGATCGCCTCGTAGAAGAAGAGCAACATTATAGGAGGAAACTGGAACTTGCGCCGCCTTGAAACTTATTGAAGTGGCAGATGCTGGAGAGAGCAAAGCAAAGCGGCTGTCCTCGCATTCGAAAAGACTGGTCAAGACGAGACAAGTCAATACGAGGCTGCATAACATGTCTCCTTCAGGATAAATACTTCCCTCCCTCCCCCCCACTCCAATATGTTTTATCAGGAATAAAGGGTTACTGTATTCAAGTACTCGTGTCACCGTGTTCTTACTAACCATGACCAGTTTATTTTTGGAACGATTTTGGCGCGAATTTAGAATATTTTGCCAAGTCCCACAAACCAGTCAAAACCTACAGAACTGAAGATGGTATTTTGACCTTTTAATGACGTCAGTTCTCCTTGTTCAGGCCTTATACTTCAATGCGAGAACCGCACTTTGTCAATCTAAAAATAAACGGACCCGTGAATACGCCTTGACGAAGGCCTAGTATGAGAGTTGCACGCTCCATGTTATGGGCTCCTGGTGTGTTCCTAATCAAAAGTGCAACTTTAATCTCCTTCTGATTAACATACCTGAGTCATCTCTTCAGTAGACTTTATAATTTATTGACTTCAATTTCAATTTTTCTTTAGATCCATGCTATTTGGTCGGTTAGCGTGGCATGTATTATCTACGCCGCTATTACAGTGCTGAGGTATCAGTACTGGGGTGTCGAATTACTGACGATTCATACTATTATCCAGAACACAGACCACTTCGACACCAAAAAATGGTGGTTTGTAGGGAAAAATGTGAAGCCGGAGTACACTAAGCAGGAAAATGAAGCTTTTGCTGTATTTGGCATCATCATTGTGTTGTCTGTCATTGAAATTATCCTGGCTGCTGCTTTGGCAAAAGTCAGCGATTCAAGCCACAAGGGGGCTCAAACGCCTACCATCCCAATGTACGCTATGTACTATCAGGTACGGCAATAATGGCATTGTAAAATGTAATCATACTATGAAACACACAATCATTTTTTTTTTTCGTCTAACTATTGCACCGTTGCGTCATAAATGGGGGGGAGGGGGATAGATATTGCATTTCCTTAAATTAAATCTTTGTAAGATTTTTTTGTATGAGTGGGTCAATTCAATTTGCCCAGTTACAGCGGCCACAATTACACTAACCTGGCAGCGGCAACTTGGAAGAATCTCGATCTGGCCTATATCTGACGAAATATTGCTTTTTTCACTGTTTGTTCCCAAAATATTTTGCTGATTACATCCATTAGGATCTGACATCTTTGTTTTGTACGTTGGCATTTGCTAGAATTTAACGTAGAATTTAACTTCGAAATACTAGCTCACGATACTATATGTTTTGCAACCGCCTTTATTTAGTAATGTATAGTTTTAAGTCATTAAAATTACACAACGAAACGCAAACAGAAAAAGAAATGAAATCGCGAAGTAACTTTCTTCGTTTCTTTTCTTTCAGCAGCCAATGGGCCGAGTCAGTGGGCTCCCGGGACAAACCAGAGCACACACTGAGTCAGGCGTACGCCTAATTCCTGCCGAAGACATACCACCTCCTTATTATCTAGTGTCTCCTCATTAGAGGTAAAAGACGCTTTCTTTTTTTCTCTCTTTTTTTTGCGGAAATACTATTCTGTGTTCGAAATATGCTTTGCTGCTGCCATGGCCAAATCAGGTTCGTTGTTAACGTTGATCTAGTGATCTACTCTAAGCTACCAGTAGTGATTGAAATTACCATTCATAGATTGTCAATATGGAGAATTACTTTGCGTTAGTCTTGAATACAATCCTGGACGGAAAGTCCTTGGGAAAGTGATGCAATATTCGTTATTTCTGGATACCTTTATGAAACAGCGCTTTTATTTTAAATACCTTTGCAGTTGTCAGGTTGTTATAGAATTCAGTGCTTGTTATATTTAATATCTTTTTATCAACAACAACACAACAACAACAACAACAACTTTATTGACTTTATCTTCGACATGAAGATTTCAGTACTAAAACAATAACAAGTGAGACAAAGTAAAATAAAAGTTAAGTAAGCAAGAAGGAAACAATTGAATATTATCAATTATTATTATTATTATTATTATTATCAATTACGCTAAAGTTGTAATAATTTTAGGTTGTTATTTTACTCCTTTTTGTATTGTAAATAATTTGTTTTTTGGGGGCTCGTCTGCCTTGACTCTGACGGGATTTCCCTGAATAAATAAAGGTATCTAACTTTTATCTTAAATATATATCTGCCAAGGTGAGATTTTGCTTTGAAAATAAAATAGCACTTCTTAAACTGCCTTGATACTGAAAGCGGAGACATAGAAATGCTAGAAAAAAACTGATTGACAAGTGGTACCAGAGCCGCGAAAACGGGTGCACTTTCTCCGCACTGCACCACGGTAAATGAGACACGAGTCCACCTTTGTCAGGTCTACGTTGAAAGACAACAGAACGAAAACCACCCGTTACACTTAAATCTCCCTAGACTGGGGGAAGTTCAGCATACTTATTTATCATCTGAGGTCAGGCGCTAACTACCGCTTGCGCCTGATTTGTACCAAGCGCACTCAAGATGAGAACAGTGAAAATTACAAATTAAATTGCGTGTACGTAGTCCATTGTAACCATTGTATTGTGTATTACCGGTACCAGTGCCGGATCCAGACCTTTAGATAAGGGGGGAGGGGAACGCTCTCCAAATTTTTTTTCCGGGCCTTCCCCTGGATAGGCCACTGGGTAGCCCAAGGTGTAGCCTCCCCGTATAGTCCATAATAGTGAGTTTCCCTGGGCGTATGACGAAAGGCAAGAATAGTTTTCGGCGAACATCAGAACTCTATCAGGTCAGTTATTCCTTCGTTTACGGTGTAACATTTGTTACCGTTATTGTAGTTTAAGTATCGACGTTGACTGTTCGGATATATCTTCATCGTCAGGTATGTACGTGTGTTTTGATTTCCTTTAGTATATTTCTTTAGTTTTTTGGTGTACCTTTTCTTTTTTTCTCATTTTGACATCTGCACTGGAACATGTAGTTTGCTTGGGCGAGTTGCTTTTGTCTCAAGTGAACAATAGCCCTCGAGCAAATGTATTTCCAGTAGGGGTGGCTAACTTTGGTAAAGCTATGTATCGGTCCCTAGAAAAGTCAACCCAGGACACCCGGGATGGATTTTTCTTGTACAGTGCCCAGGCCTCATTTTCTTGGCCGCGCGTTGATCTGGCCCGGCTACTTCGGCGAGCATACTCTTGGCCTTTTTGGATTACATCCTTCGAGTTTGTCAAAGTCTGCGGGATTCGTTTTTCTATCTGGGAAAGCTTTATTGGTTATTATATCTGCTGCTATCCTGTTACTGCGATCCTGGCATGTTTATTTTCTGTTGGAATTCGAATTTCGTGGAAAAAGTTCTGTTGAATGAGAGCATGGCGGCGAATGTTGCATATCGTGTCTCCCACCTTGTATTCAAATTATCACGAAACTTCGTTGGAGTATAAGGACAACAACAACTAACTGCAGAGTAAGTTTCATTGATCTTTATTTAGTATTTCCTAGAAATTTAAGGATCGTATTTTCACCCCATATAAACACTGAAATTCTACTGGAACGGTACTGTGGTATTATCACAGAGCCTGGGTTACCTGTGGAAATAATTGTTTGTGAGGCTTAACTGGTCTGGTGTTGTAAACTTTCATTGTATGTAAATGAGTCTTGTGATAAGCATGCGGTGTATTTTTGGCGATGATTGAAAGGACGCGCCATGATCTCATCACGTTTTTTATCTCTGGCAATGATGTTATTTCTCTCGATTCGAGGCCCTTGAATTTTCGTGTAACTATACTCGCGTATAGCCTGCGACCGCGGATCTATTTCCGGTCGTCGCTAACACGCGTATTAATTCAATTCAGAGAGAAATCGTCGAATACGATATAAAAAGTAAATATCCTGAAGAATCCTCGGCCGTCGATAAGGTAGGTAAGGTATTTTTTAAAATGATCTTTTACGTCACGCCTTCCTTCGTAGGGAAGTAATGCGTGACAAAGTCCAAAGAGTACCTCTCCGTGGGAGGCTACCAACAAAATTCGCTATGGCTCATGCAAAGTCAATGATAGTGCTACCTGATAAATTTTCCTGTATGATCTTCATATACATGTGATCTAATAGCCCACGTTCGATATGTCAGAATTCTAACATGACTCCAAGGCTTTTTGGTCGTATAGGACAGTCACGGTGACGTCACCTATTGTAATATTAATGTGCTAATCAGGGCCCGGTTGCATAAAATGCCCCTAACAATTACAGGTATAAGTACGTCTAACTTGCGTGAGTTGCATTAAATCACTTAAGTTTGCTGCACTTACCATTTTCTTAAGTGTTCACTTCAGTGTCGTTTATGCAACAGAAATTGCGGGTGTTGCATAAAACTTTTTTTTACGGTAAAAAAAGCACGTAAATTCGCGGGACCTATATAGGACACGTATCCTTACTGTTTTTACTATTTTACTGAGACGGGAAAAAAAACTACAAAGTCTCCAATGACACGTACAGTTAAAAGCAAATTCAATCTTATCACATGCTGAGTACCTCTCTAAAGAGCGCTTTTGTAACAGGAGTTTGTGGAAAGCTGGACTAGCCGAAATTTTGACAAAAGTGGAGAAGGGGGAAGGGCGGGCGCAGGATGCTGATCTTCACAAAGTTTGGTCATTTGGAGGGACCAGATGGTCATACTGATCATATGCCTCTTGCCCCGGCGTGCCCTATCGATGGAAATCGATCATGATCGGAAACCAATCGATATCATCGGAGTGTAATCGATAATAATGAATCGATTGGTTTCAACAATCGATGAAAATCGATACGCACAATGAAAATCCTCTTAATTTCATCGATTTTAATTAATCAGCCTTAATAACTGAACGATTTGCCCCGGGTTTAAGCGGCTACGTTACGCATCCGTACGCGTGGACCCGAGTCAGTCTTGTTTAAGTCTTGCGAGTCGCGATCGTCAACTGACGGGCGAAATGAACGTTTTATTAATCGAGCCTGTAGTGAAGGGCTATCACCAGTGCCCATTTACAGTAAGGACGGGTGAATCATTTGTTCTCGAGAAAAAATCGGCGCCCGAGGAGAGGCACTCCGAGTTGTGAACTCGAAGGGACAACTGGGACATATTCAAAAAGAGCTTGTGACAATTCATCTATGGCCGCTATTAAAAGTGTGTTGGCCACGTATTATGGTTTTCAACTGATCAGACTTTCGAAGAGAGTTTTCAACACACTTTCAATCAAGTTTTTCGTATTTTCGCCACATCTAGAGGAAATGCAGCAACTGAATGACAAATCTCTTTTAAGAAAGAGAGAAAATTACAACAGGTAAGAAATTCATTTACTAATAAGTAGCTCAAACGTATCTGAAATCATTATTAAACGATTACCACTGACAATCGATATAATCGATGAAAATCAATGAAAATCGATACTCACTTTGGATCTTCGATTTTTATGGATTGTCGATATTAATCGATTAGTTACTACCGATTATAAACGATTACAATTAATTTTATCGATTGGGCACGCCGGGCTCTTATGTTGTTGTTATGTAGTTTTTGTGATGTGATGATTACTCGTAGGGAAATAAAACAAGAAATCGCATTGAGATTCAGCGATTAATAATTCATTTCTATATTATCGTTATCATTATCGTTATCATTATCATTATCGTTATCGTTGTGGTTATCGTTATCGTTATCGTTTTCGTTATCGCTCTAGTTTTCGTTTTCGTTTTTGCTATCGTTATCGTTATCGTTATCATCATCATTCTCCTCAGCCTTGAAGACAAGTCTGATACTTTCTACAGTAGAAGCTCTCATAACTGGACACCCCGGAGACGAAAAAAATTGTCCGTTACTGGAGCTGCAAATTTTAAAATTAAAACAGTAAACGGACCTGGAGCTGGCCGCTTAAGAGAACTGATGATCTCATAAGTGGCTAGTAGAGATATAAAGGTTAAATGGTCGCTTACGGGAGCTTGCTCAACTACAAATAAACATTGGAAATGCAAAAAAAAAACTGTTTCTTGGTATTTGGCTATACTGTTGTTTTCACAATATTTTAATTCAGTCACAAGCATAAAATTCAAGTGATGTTTTGAAGTGCCCGGACATGTTGCTGAAAAAAGAAAACAAAAGAAAACACTGAATCTGATATAAATTCATCGTGATGAACAGCGAGATGAAATACAAGTTTCAGAGGGGAATGCGGGGACGGAAGCAACAGCTGAAGTCAGAAGTAGGAAGTTGGAAGTTAAAAATGGGAAGTGGGAAGACGGTAGACCCTCTTGCATTTTGAGTTAGAATTCATTTCAGGTGTTAGATTAAAGGAACTTAAATACAAAGCTAAAATTTAACTCGTAAACCGTGAAAGTGACCGCGGCCACCTACGGTTAAGTTAATTATAATTCTTACTATGGGAGTTTTTTTTTTTTTGCCCATAAAATACACAAAATTCTCCTCAAAGGTTCGAGTTGGGAGAAAAGATATCAAAGAGCGCTAAAGGTTGGTTTTCACTAGCGACAGAGTCGGAGTCGTAATCAGAAGCGTAGCGCTAGCCTTATGATCTAGTGAAAACAGCGTTCCGATTCCGCTTACGACTCCGTCGCTTACGTACCGCGTATGATCTAGTGAAAACCAGATGGTCGGAGTCGGAAGCAGAAGGGGAAAAACTAAACCAATCACAAAGCGTGGGAACGTGCATTGCGATTGGTTTAGTTCTTCTTCTGGCTTTCAGTGGATCATAAGCACAACGTAAGCAACGGAGTCTGTAGAAATGGAAAGAAATGGAAAATGATTCTTCTGATTCCGATTCCGTCGCGCTTATGACTCCGCTAACGATAACATGTTTTTTGGTGATTTCTACAGGCAAAAATTGGCTCAACTAGTACACGTTTCAATCCATGACAGATGACAGAAAACAGTTTCATTTCTAAATATAGTCTCAATTAACAAAACTGGTCCATTATTGTCAGAATTCAGTTCCTGCAAAGACACAGTTTAACTTTTAAGAAAGAAAGCAGATAGCTTAACAGCTGTAAGTGTAAGATAATATGCGTATGACGTCCCCGTTTTTAATAGTATTCAACAAACACTTCCTTGTGCTGCAAGCAAACTACGCTTTCCAATCAAGCTTCGATTCCTCATTTGTTAATTTGCAACTGCCATGGAAAATACTAACAAGAGAACCCTGACATTGTTATCTTCTTTCCAAATTGTGATATCCGTCTGTTTTTTAGTTCTGGGAGTAGTGGACGGACTTGAAATCCGCTATAGATATGTTAGCCTCGTGTTTTCGCCATGTTGGATTGTTCCGCTGGTAAGTTAGTGCTTCTGATTCTTGTCTGTTTTTACATTTGTCAATGACTTAACTCTTTGTAAGATTGTATCTCGTCACGGATAAAAGTGTTACTGCTCGAATGATGGTACAAGAGAAGAGAAACCTTCCGAACTTTTTGCCGTGGGATCTTCACGCTTATGTCGATGTGTATGTTTATTCATTAGGAGTGGTCGTCTCTCTTTCACATGTACTGTGATCAGGTCAAACGACAGAACTTTGCGAAAGCTCATAGTTCTTATTCACTCGTTGCAAAATGTGGAGATAATATGCTGTTAAATTACAAATCATTCTGAAAATTCACTTAAAAAGTTCTAAGTTTTTCACTGCCAATGTCTCGATGGATAGTGTCGGACCATCTGTCAATATTAGGGCGGATAAAGGTTGGGCGGTGAAACGAACACTCCGCTCTTTCTTAATGTGCGGTGCGGAGTAGGACTGGCACGAGCGCTCTTTCCGAGCTTCCGGTGCACCTGATGTCGGCGATTTTTTTTTTTTGTTTTTGTTTTTGCAAACCGGAAATCCTATTTTATTTCTGTAATTTCAGGCTACATTGTTAAATACATAAATTCGTTTCATGACAGTATTAATAAACAGTTTCATATGTTTATGTCTATGTGCCTATAAGTCAAACTTATTGGTCGTCTAATACCAAAATTTGGGAGTAATTTGATAGTGTTGAATGACTCCTTCTTCCACTAAATTTGACCTAATCGTCTTTCGTCGTTTTATTTGCAAAAGCTTAACACTTCTTAACCTCAATTTTTACATATATTAAAGGGGGACAAATTTTATATATCATAACAAAAAATTAGGTCGATATATTTGGATAAGTGGCGTTGTACTACTTCAAACTTTGTTTCTCGGGTGCAACGCGCCACGGCGATTCGCGCAATGCGTAGCAAATCCGGCAACCGTATGTGAAGAAAATTTATTGAAAATTAATTGTAAGGTTTTTTCCCGTTTTTCCCTCGAAAAGAAAAAAAAGTAAACAGTAAAAACTGAGGGGAAACTTATTTTGAAGTTCCAAAGAAACAGGAAGACGTATGAGATGGTTTGCCAAAATAAAGGGAAGCGTTATGTTGATTTCAATTAACTGAGCATAATTAACCTTGCACGAGTTGCACGAATTTATAAAATACACGTCATGTAGTTTTTAAACTCCATCTGCTGTCTTTTAATACTTTTGCCATGGATGAGGTTTTGCTTCGTGTTTTAGACAGTTTTTAGTTTCTTTTGGAAGAACATCGACAGTGGCGAGTAACAGAACGGAAATTTATAAATTGTTAAGGAGGCCGGTCATGGAAGAAATTAATCAGGAACTCAAAATTTGATCCCAGTCCACTTCATCACACCTTTTTGCTCGGACGCGCTAGTTTCACCGCCCAACCTTTATACGCCCTGGTCAATATTATACTTCTCCGCTTTGCGCTAGGTGTTTTCAGCGAAAGGCCGGAAGCTCGTTTATGTTGGAGAAAATACAACGATGGTCACATTAACTAGTTATTTTATACAGCCTTGCCCATGTCAGTTTCTACGTAATTGTAAACGGAAATCGCACCAAATACAACAAGAAACATCTCAGAAGTTTGACCGACGCCGTTATTATTTGGATTATTCCACAAAATTTCAGCAATTCCTTTCGTGCGTGAAGTATTACACCTTTTTGCATGACATAGCCGGCAAGCAGAGTCCGCTTAGTGGCTTGTTTGCACACGCCAACTTCTCCAATATGAAGGACGGGAACGACTCCGCACATATAATACTAAAAGCAACCATGATGCTGGAAAGAAACTTCTTCTCCAAGCGTATACACGATGACGATGGCAATAAGAACGCGAGAAGACAATGTTTGTTTAAAGAGCAAAGCTACAGCACTGCAAGCGAATTACACTTTTTTTTCGTTACCGTCTACAACGTGAAACTTTCTAATGCGACGTTTTATGTTATAGAGAACGTGACGTGACGTGACGTAAACTCATCTAAAAAGTCAGCATTCTAAAAAGACAGTCTGCACGTAAATGCAGTTTTTATGCCACCAGGCCCAGAAGCGCACTGGTTCTTGTAACAAACCTCTTTTCATTCACTCGTTACAAATTTAAATAAGCAGTGATAACAAAAAAGTCTAATTGTCTTTAGCTTGGTCTTCTTGGTGTCTCTTCTGGGAATAACGGGGGACAATATGTTAATGGAAAACAAGTTAGAATTGTGATATAGATCGAACGCTGGATAATATACGTTTATTTCAATTTTTTATCATTTTGGCTTATAGTACATACAGCTGTTCACATATCTACTTTAGGATGATTTTTAATGTATATGTCAATAGGAGCTGATTTTGTTAACAGTGTCCCAATTTAGCATTTTAGCTAAATCTTTGATTCTCCGACGAAATACTCAAATGCATATAAAAATAATGTAGTATTTAGGTATGCAAATTTAATTTTGTTCTGTGCGTTTACTGTTCAGACTCTTGCAAATGGCATCTTGGGACTTCTTTTAAGCGAAAGCCGTAAAAGATCGTCAAACCTGGTAAGATTTACTCGATAAACACTCGTAGACGTCTGACAGAGGAAAACGTAACCTAAAATTCCGAAAGAGAAGACTTTCCCCTCTCCCCTCTCCAAGGCTTGGCCGGTTAGGAGGTACCCTGGGCGCATCGAGACACCCTTCCCACGGCTGAAGACTGAGCCTACCCCCTTCCCACTCGACCACCACCACCACAAAACAAAAGTAACAACAACAACAGGTGAGGCAAGCTAACGGATGAGAAAGTGAAGTCACTCCGAAAGTATTGATCGCCTCGTAGAAGAAGAGCAACATTATGGGAGGAAACTGGAACTTGCGCCGCCTTGAAAGTTATGGAAGTGACAGGTACTTAAGAGAGCAAGCAGAACGGCTGTCGTCGCTTTCGAAAAGACTCAACGAGACGAAACAAGTCAATACGAGGCTGTGTAACGAGTCCCCTTCAGGCTAAATACTTCCTTTCCGCTCCTTTAAATATCTTTTATCAGGAATAAAGGGGCACTATATTCAAGTCCCCCAGAGAAAAAAATATATGCAGGATCCCATAACCCGCAGGAAGTAACTTCCATGTACTCTTGTCATGGCGTTCTTGTTAACCATGGCCAGTTTATTTTTAGAACGATTTTGGCGCGAATTTAGAATATTTTGCCAAGTCCCACAAACCCGTCAAAACCCACAGAACTGAAAATGGTATTTTGACCTTTTAATGACGTTTAGGTCTTCTTATGCAGGCCTTCTTCTTCAAATGCGGAGAACCGCTCTATGTCAATCTAAAAATAAACCTGTCCGTGCTAACGCCGTGACGTAAGCCTAGTGTGAGAGTTGCTAGCTCCATGTTATGGGCTGCTAGTATCTGCCTATTCAAAAGTGCTACTTTTCCTTCTGATTAACATACCTGAGTCATCTCTTCAGTAGACTTTATAATTTATTGATTTCAATTTCAATTTTTCTTTAGATCCATGCTATTTGGTCGGTTAGCGTGGCATGTATTATCTACTCCGCTATTACAGTACTCAGGTATCAGGACTGGGGTGTCGAATCACTGACGATTCTTGCTATTAGTCAGAACTCACGCTACGACCGCGACGACAAATGGTGGTTTGTAAAGAAAAACGACGAGCCGAAGTACACTGAACAGGAAAATGATGCACTTGCTGTATTTAGCATCATCATTGTGTTGTCTGTCATTGAAATTATCCTGGCTGCTGCTTTGGCAAAAGTCAGCGATTCAAGCCACAAGGGGGCTCAACAACCCACCATCCCAATGAACGCTATGTACTATCAGGTACGGTAAAAATGGCATTGTGACATGTACTCATACAATGAAACACATCGTTTTTTTCTTCGTCTAACGATTACACTTACGCCATAAATGGGCGGGGGGTGGGGGGGGGGCATAGATATGGCATCAGCTTAAATCTTTGTAACATTTTGTATGACGAAATATTGAAAGAAAATGTAAACTTATAGCCTTGCTTTTTTCACAGTTTGTTCCCAAAACATTTTGCTGACTAGATCCATTAGGATCTGACATCTTTGTTTTGTACGTTGGCATTTGCTATTTACTTACAAGATATTCTTTTACTGCATCGTAGAATTTAACTTCGAAATATTAGCTCACGATACCATATGTTTTGCAACCGCCTTCATTTAGTAATGTACAGTTGTCAGTCATTAAAACTGCACAACGAAACGCAAACAGAAGAAATGAAATCGCGAAGTAACTTTCTTCGTTTCTTTTCCTTTAGCAGCAGCCAGTGGGCCAAGTCAGTGGGCTCCTGGGACAAACCAATGCAGACACTGGGTCATGCGTAAGCCTAATTACAGCCCAGGACATACCAACTCCTTATCATGAAGTGTCTCCTCATTAGAAGTAAAAGGCGCTTTCTTTTTTTCTTTCTTTTTTTGCGGAAATGCTACTCTTTACTGGAAATATGCTTTGCTGCTGCCATGGCCAAATCAGTTTCATTGTTAACGTTGATCTAGTGTAAGCTACCGGTAGTGATTGTATTTACCTTTCATAGATTGTCAATATAGAGAATTACTTTGCGTTGTCTTGAATACCATCCTGGACGAAAAGTACTTGGGACAGTGATGCAATATTCATTATTATCTGTAACTTCTAGATACACCATAAATTACAGCGCTTTCATTTTAAATACCTTTGCAGTTGTCAGGTTATTTAGAATTTTAATTAGTGCTTGTTATATTTAATATCTTTTTATCAATTACTTTAAAATTGTAATAATTTCAGGTTGTTATTTTACTCCTTTGTATTGTAAATAATTTGCTTTGGGGGGCTCGTCTGCCTTGACTCTGATGGGATTTCCCTGAATAAATAAAGGTGTTTATCTTTTATCTTGAATATATACCAGGCAATACGAGATTTTACTTTGGAAAATGACAATATTTCTTAAACCGCCTTGGTACTGAAAGCGGGGCCGTAGAAATGTTAGGAAAAACTGATTGACAAGGGGTACCAGTGCGAAAAGGGTGTACTTTCTCTCACTACCTTAAATAGGAGACAAGTCCACCTTTGTCAGGTCTACGTTGCAAGAAAACAGAACGAAAACCACCCGTTACACATTATTCTCCCTAAACGGATGAAAGTTGGGCACAATTTTCATCTGAGGTTAGGCGCTTACTACCGCTTTGCGCCCGATTTGTAAGATCAAGCGCACTCAAAAATGCGGCATTACTTTTAAGTATTAGTTGTTGGTAGTTAGTGATTTTTAAACTAGCTCAGTTAACAATTTATTATCTTCTCCTTTACATAATATTTTGCGATTGTAAGTAGCTCTCTAAATCAGCCTTATATGTACCATTTGTTGTTGTAATGAGTTTCTTTTAATATACAGTAATTTTGATGAGCACAGTGAAAATTACAAATTAAATTTCATGTACGTAGTCCATTCTGACCAGTGTTTACTATCCATCGGATAAATCACTATCCAATGGATAACTGTAAGGGGAACATATTGCGCTATCCAGTGGATTTATCCCCCTTTTGAACAACTGGGGCCTAAAGTTTGAAAACGGTAATCCTTTCGGGCGAAGCCTTCCTGTATAGTCCATAATAGGGAAAATACTTTTTTCAAATAACAGAACTCTCTTCCCCTCCGATGCAATTGTATGCAATGTGCTAAAGTGCACGCGCGCGATGGCGCGTGCTGTCTAATTAATTAGGCACGACGCGTACTGTCCTAATGACACTCTCCTATTAGTGCTGAAATCAGGACCAATCCGATTTGAGAATGTTGTTACTTATATTCATGATTAATGATAGATAGGTGAACATATTTTGTTGGTTATAGCACGCTCACGCGACACACTTATGCACACGCTAAGCGTGTATAAAGACTCCGGTATACTCGTACTTCGAATAAATAAAACAAATAATACACCTTTTGTTTTTGAAGCTTTCTTTTAAGTCCGAAACTCAGTTTGCACCGAACTTTATTGTGGCTGTAACTGGGCATTTGTACAAGAAGCAGTGAACTTACAGGAAAGTTTTCGTTTGAGTCTTTTTGAAAATGCGGAATTTATACAGGTGCAGCAATCTACGTTCCGCGTGTTCCGCCTATGTAATATTACTGGCCGGGCTTTTTATGCTTCCGATTGCGTGTCATGCGTAGATGGCGGTTTTTTTTGACGTGTTCTCGTTTTGGGTTCGTATATATACTGTCGAGAGCGAGGTAAAACGCGAAAACGATGGGAGAGGGGGTGAGGGGGAAGAGAGAAAAACCGCCGGTTTTTCTCACTGCTTTCTCCGCTCGCCACCTCCTCCATCGTTTTCTAATTCGAAAGCGAAACGATTATGAAACTTTTGAAGACAGATTTGGATCTACAGCTTAAAGTGAATCTATACCAGTGCGACTGCTGAAAATTTGCAAAATATCGAGAGAAGCGACGACCGGAAATGCGTCTGCTGTTCGCAGGCTATACGTGGGTAGGAAAACTGCATGAGAGTTTTTCCGCAAAACCTTCTAAATTTTGTGCGCGCTGAACAAAAATGTCAACTGCGTTAGTACCAAGTAGCTGTGCAAGCCCATAGTGCTCCTTCTTATATAACTAGAAAAACGTGCAGAACCTCGTGAAGCTCGGGGGGAGCCGGCCCGAAAAATGTTAGGTATTGCATGGAAGCTCATGGCATGAGGCGATGGAATGAATTGTGGAACTGTGTAGATGGGAGGTGTTAAACGTACATAGGCCGTAAGATCGAAACGCCTCGTTTTGGTAGGGGTGAATTTGAAACCGCCGGTTTTTGTCACTGCTTTCTCCCCTCGCCCCCTCCCCCATCGTTTGCTAATTCGAACGCGAAACGATTGTGACCACGGATGTGGTAAACAATCTGTGCTCGAGAGATAACATGCAAAGGAACATGAAGCTCGTGACGTCAAACGTAAATTACGTCAATGTTTATTGAAACTCTTCCTGGTATGTGTGAACACCGCTACGAACTAGTGCTTTTCAATAAAACTTCTTCATTCGCTGACAAGCAACTGCAATGGAAAAATCTAAGAAGATAACCCTGGCATTCCTGTCTCTTTTCCAAATTGTTATATCAGGCCTTCTCTTTGTTCTTGGAATGGTAGACGGACTTGAGATTCGCTTTGTTTATGTCAGCCTAGTGTTTTCGCCCTGTTGGATTGTTCCTCTGGTAGGTTCTGTGTTAAATTTTTTTCAAGCACCCAGATCTTTGTAAGAGTATTTTTTGTTGAAGGTGAAGACAATATCGCTCTAGTGCAAGTTTACAAAAAAAAAAAAACGATCTGTTCAAACGCTTATTAAATTTTAATCTAGGTTTCTTTTTCTTTTCTTCAAAAGCATTTTCTCAGATTGTTCATTCTGGTATCCAATCATTAAGTCGTATACAAAAAGGAGTAAACTGAATTTGCTTTTTACGCTTTCAGTCGTGTGATGAATTCAATTTTTGCACGTTCGTCTCGCGTGACATAGCATCTGAGTTAACACTTATCTGAATTTCATGATGGAGTCACACGAGAGAAATCAGTTTTCAAAACCGTACAAAAAATGTCAAAGCTTAACTTTCTATGTTCATTTAGAACAATTTCATACGTTTCTGATGATCTACAACACTAAGAAAAATTTTCACTTTTTGGCAGGGGCCAGTATTCAAGACAATTAATTTCGTTCGTGCGTAAAGTATAAATTGAATTGTTAAGAAGCTTGTCATCTTAAGGACTTAAAATGAAAAGACATTAAATTTGCAAAAACAAAAATTTTCCAGTGTACGTTCTTAATACTTAATTGTATTTGATGAATGATTGTTTCTTAGGTATTTTGATCAGTAAGGTTTAGTGTCCAGAAGGATATTTTGCGAATTTCCTTCCGGCGATTTATGCGAAATTATCTTGTAACGTGAAATCATGGTGAAATTGAATTGCTCGCTGCGCGCAAGGCGACAAACACTTGCGATATCTCCTGTTAGAACGATACTTGACCCGTTAATTGCAGATTAGAAGCCACGCAATGACAAGTGGTTTCTGGATGACTTCTCGTAGAGATAGCAGCTGCGATAGTATGATCCAACCTCGGTCTCTATGCGAGTTCGCAAAGCGAATACTCTTGAAAGGTGACGTCACATCGGAAATCGCCGGGAACGATTGGGAAGGCTGAGTGAACTTATGATCAAAAGAATTATGCAATTATGTTCGGATGCATGGTGTAAATACTATGACAACAACAACCGATCTGTATATATTTTATTGATTATACTCAAGTTCATAAAATAATTGTTTTTATACTACCACATGAGAAATTTCTGCAATCTGATTTGGTTAGAGCAATGGTATTTCAGCTTAACTTGAAATACCTACATGTGAAAATTACAAACTTTTTGTGGGTAGTAGTGTAAACAAATAATAGCATGATTTGTACGTGATATTTGGCATAAATACCACTTGTCATATTTCAAAATTGTCTCAAATAACAATTTCGAAATATCACTCGTGGTATTTATGCCAAATATCACTACAAATCACGCTATTACCTATACAAAGTAATTAAATATTTCATTTATTCTGTAATTTTGCCCTTTTACTACTTAGGTTCTTTCAAACGGGATTATGGGACTGGTTTTGATCATAATTCACAAGAGATCTTCACTTCTGGTAAGATTTCTCGACAAGGACTTCAGTTTAGCCTTCAGGAGAACAAACAGCACCTAAAGTAACGGTTTTTCTAAAGAAAAGCATTGAAATTTGTCTTAAAGCAACTACTTTCCAGTAGTAGGCAACCATGGCTTTTGTAGGCAACTTAAGTTTTTGTTGTTGTTTTTTGTCTTAGTTTTCTTTCTTTCTTTCTTTCTTTTTTTTTTTTTTTCATTCATTGAGTCTTTGCCGGTGCTCAGTTGTCAAACTGAAAGACTGAGCTGCAAGGCTTTAACTTATTACTACCAAATACATTTAAATACTCGTTTTACCCGAAAAACAGAGTCCCCACATTCAATTTCACGTAGATAAAGGTGTTTTAAACTAGAAGGTTTAAAAAAAATTTGAACCTCTACCCCTATCAAAAAGGAAACTTACAATTGTAAATACTCCCGATTAAAAAAAATTAAAATTAAAATAAAAAAAAAAAACCGGCGTAAACACAAATTCTGTTATTTTAAGGTGGCCCGATAGGGTCTTTCAGGGTCAAAACCTCCCAAGAATTGAGGATAAAGTACGTCTCTATTAGCAAAGATTTCGAAACATTACCACCACGGCTCTATTAGATAAAGATGAAAATTTGTTATGACTAGGGCTACAGTGACATCGGAGTTGTCATAGCAACGAAATGACGTCATTACCTATTTTACATGCAACTCTATTTCTCGGCTTTAGGAACTGTTCTTCCAAAATCGTTTATCTCATAGCCACCTCAATGTTCGTTACGTTTAAGCGAAATCTATAAAAGTATTACATCTTACAAGATATTTTGGGATGAAGTTTTTATGGTTAGAAATACGATAAAAACTGGACAATCTTGATGTTCGAAAGTTATCTGTAGAAAACGAAGCGCTAGTTTTGAAATGCAATTTTAACTTCATGGTAGTTTCAATCGTTTTTTGAACGTGTGTGAAAGATCAATGAGATAACGGCGACGTTGCTCAAACTTAAGGGGTATTGACCCTGCCCTGAAAAACTCTATAGAGCCCCCTTAACACCATTAACGGACTATCGGAAAAACTTAAACTAATGGATATTCAAGCATTTATAATTTTTCTGAAAAGCCATGGCCTTTCAGAAAGCTTAACTCTTGAATTTGATTTTGTTTAGATCCATGCTATTTGGTCGGTTAGCGTGGCATGTATTATCTACTCCGCTATTACAGTATTCAGGTATCAGACATGGGGTGTCCAATTGCTGTTGTCAAACAAGATTTCCTACTCCGACCACTCCGGCAAGTACTTTGTAAAGAAAGATTTCAAGATGAAATACACTAAACAGGAAAATGATGCACTTGCTGTATTTGGCATCATCATTGTGTTGTCTGTCATTGAAATTATCCTGGCTGCTGCTTTGGCAAAAGTCAGCGATTCAAGCCACAAGGGGGCTCAACAACCCACCATCCCAATGTACGCTATGCATTATCAGGTACGGTAAAAATGGCATTATGAAATCGCTTCGTTCAACATACAACGTAAATGGCCGCTTAGGAGCTCTGGGCTTATACTTCTTCGTATGAAAGGGGTCATGTTTGGGAGGGCTTATAATCGGATGGGCTCTCAGTCCACTTAGGGCATGACTATCTAATTAAATAAAATGCTATTCAGAATGGTTTGCGTCTATCAATGATCCTGAAAAATGAACTACAGATGTATCTTAGTGGCGTTAGCAATATGAGATATTTTGGAAGCTCAAATTTTTGTCACGTGACTGATAATCGAAAATTAACGGTCCAAAAATTTACTCTAAAATGCCGGGAAAGGATAATGAAAGAGAAACAAGTTTTTTCAGGTACATTTCAAAGGCTATTAGAAAGGTTCTAGAAAATTCGCTTTGTATGTGTCTTTACGTGTTATAGGGATCGGTAAATAAAGGGAGAAGGGTCACGTGACTTATTAATTAGTTAAATAGCTAATAGGATAAATAATATTTCCAATCATACAAGGCAGATTACGATTTACACTGTTTATGTAACATTTTTTTAGTGACCATTCCTAAGATTAAGGTTTGCAACCCTTCCCCGTTTAGGAAAACGTGTTTTGTGACGTCATTGACGAAGCATTGTTACGTGTCGTTTGAATTCACGTTTCAAGTGTTTTTTTCGTTGAACCACATCTAAAGTTCACTTTTCAGGATCACTGACTGCTGGAAGCAAACCGTTCTAAATAGCATTCAACAAAATATGCATATTTAATTAGGTAGTCATGCCTTAAGTGATTATGCGTAAGCTTATACATGTTCGTGGCGTTTTGGGAGGGTTTATAAACGGAGGGGCTTATATCCGAAGGGGCTACTGAATAACCGGAGTAGAAAAAGCGCTTCAAAATAAGCTTTAGCAGTGCTGATAAAAATAGGTTTTGCATTTACTGGTTTTTAAGTGCATGAGCTTCAAAACGTCATAAGAAATCGAATTCATTTCAATACATTTGGAGAAGGGTCTTATATCCAGTGGGCTTATAATCGGATATATTTGTTTGTTTGCAGGAAGGTGGGCTTATAAGTAGGGAGGGGAGGGGGGGGGCTCAATTTATGGGCAGCAGTTTACGGCAATGTGTTTAGTTTGTCTACCTCTGATGGCCACTGTCCATAATATGAATAATATAAAATGCACAGCCTTTGCTGACGAACAGAAGAAGAATTGAAATAACATTTAAGTGATTGTCTTTTCCTCTTTTCATTCTACAGCCAGCTCAAATCAGAGACGTCCGAGGACAAACCCATGCAGGTTTTGAACCCGCAGACGTAACTGATTGTGCGTCCCCTTCCTCTCATCAAATAACGGTTCCCGAAACACGAGTAACTTATGTTGGAAGTTATAATCATAGTGAGAGTAATGGCCGGGGGTAGGTTTAGGCCGGAAAAGCCTGTTAGCGTAAAGTTCAAGCTAAAACTGTAGGCTACGATAAAACATTAATTGTACCTACAAAAGGTTGTATATTTAGGGATTTATTTTTATTTATCATATCTAGATCTCCCGAAGTAGTTAGCTCAATAATAATTTATAGGTTCCAGAACTTTGTATTTAGCCCCCTGGCATGCTGAGATATTTAAAGTTTGTTCGAGGAGCGAGGCCCAAAAAGGCTGTATATTTAGTTAGTATACAAAATTCAAAATTCAGAGCAAAATCACTATTTATGGTAATATATTTTTGATGGCAAGACGTGCGAGCATTCAATTCTCACCCTTCTAAAACTGCGAATGGGCTGGAGGGGTAATGTTGCAATTGAAGTTGTGGTGAGATGTACAGAGATCAAAAGCTGATTTTTAGTTTTTAAATATATTATAATTCAACATCTTACCTTTTTGTTTTTTATTTTTAGTTAATCAGAAATGTGTAGTGTTAACTCACATCTCTGCTAGACCAAAAAAAATGGATAGACTGTTTATGTAGCTTATGACGTCATACCTCGTAAAACGGAATTTGAATGCAACCGAAAAACTGCCATAAACAGATAGTGGAGAGAAAAGGACCTGGCTATATCATTTTTTTCATTCTCTGCAAAAGAAATCGAAAGAAAATTTTTTTGGAGGTGTGTGTGAGAGAGAAAGAAAGACACTCCCCTTCTCTCACCCACGCCCCCTCCCCTCCCTCCAAACGTACTCTTTTTGTACATCCGGGGGTTAATAGGGAGGGGGTCTTTGTCAAACCGACCTTTTTTACTTATTACTGTAACAAAGGAAGGTATCTTGTTAATTGAAGCAAAATGATAGACATGAACTCGTTTTTTTCTTTTCCCGGGACTAAGTTTGGTGTGTTGTCTTTATGGGAATGGTAATTTCGTATCCTTCACTATTCAAGACTCTGATGACTGTGACCTCGAACACGAAGATCGACGAACGAAGAGAAAACGTTTATTCAATAAATATGTTATCTGTCTCTTTGCACCTTATTTACCGGGGAAGGGGATCTACATCACCATAATTGGCTGAAAGTCGTTTTTAGCGCATGCGGGGAAGCTATAGGTAGCGTGTGGCTAGGTGATGAATGAACTCCTACAACAATGAGTGTTGAAGTCTCGGGCGTTTTTTGGACGCCTTTTCCCGGGCATCATAAAAACTTAAAATGTTTCCCTCATTCTTGGGAAAAACAGTGGTGGCGTGGCGAAAAGTCAGCTGTTTTTTCAGGCTACTCCTGCCTCACGTCGTCACATTCACAATCTACAATGTTCTGTTCTGGGCTTCAAGGTGCAGTAAAAAGCGATGCAAAAAACACCCCCCCTCACTAGATCAAGCGCGTTTTATTTTCGCTTGGCTTGTTTTATTTTCACGATGTCCCTACTCTCTGAGAGCCTTGTACAGGCCTGTTAATAACGCTCTCATGTTTCTAAACAAACACACAAGGATGCACTCATTATCGCCTTCGTCAGAACGCATCCTAATCTGGTGTTCCTGTGGCACTAAGGCAGAAATTTTCCACCTATCACGGGCGACTGCAAATTAGCCGCCCCTATTAGTTTTATCAGGCGCACCTCGGTCGGAAAACTGGCCTCCCATCGACTCGATTTCGTTTCCGTAATTTTCCGTAAGTGACGAACGCGGATCCGTAATCAATAACTACCTCAAGTTTTAGAGAGTTTTAGCTTCACGTATGTACGGTAAACGGTAAACGTCTGATTCAACTGAGTTTAGAATTTCTCAAGATAGAAAATGAGCAGATAAAGACAGTTCAAAACAATTCTTATAGATAAAAAGTTGAGTGAAACTACTGAATTCAGTATATGTTAAAGGTAAACAGTAAACGACAGTTAAAAGGGAAAGTTGGTCACGTGGTAAAAAATCGCGTCTGCCGTTTGACGTATACAAGAAGCTAAAACTCTCCGCTGTAACAAATGCAACTGGTTACTGTGCGGAGTGCCCCCAAAGTCATAGCCTGTTCCAGGCGTTCAGATAGTCTCCCCTCGTTTTTTTTTCCCTTGTGAATTTTTTTCTTGCGCTCTACTATCTGAACGCCTGGAACAGGCTACCCGAAAGTCATACCTATTGGAATAATTTAAGGAACAAAGCTCTTTTTGGCTGTACTCAAGAACCGCGTGCTTCAGTAATTACCTAATTAATTCTCTAGTTATATTGAGCATGTTTCGATCTGTGTCTTGGAAATAAAGAAGTCGAAACATTTAAGGAGGCTTTAAGGACTGACAGTAACTGAATAACTCAGGCTTCACCTTTGCAACGCCATGGAACGTGCTGAAAAATGCAGCCTGATCGCCCTCTCAGTTGTACAAATTATTATGTCTGCTGTCTTCTTGACGCTTGGTTTGGTTGACGGGTTGAAAATCCGCTATGGAACTGCAAGCCTATTGTACAAGCCGTGTTGGCTTGCAGCCCTGGTAAGTGGTCAAAGAACGTAAATACAAGCTACGTCACCTTTTAAAAGCATCAAGTCCTCGCCCTAAGTCCTCTGTTTTTCATTTTTATGTGCCTAAAATTTGTAACAGTTTACCTAGTAATCATTCAAATACGGTTCATCTGTTTCCGCACTTTTAAGCAACGGTGTGAAAATTTGTTGTTGCACAGTCATGGCTGTTTATTTAGCAAAACGAAGAAAATATAACTTTGAGTTTAGGAAAGTCTTAGTCTATATACAATTAGTCGGAAAAAATATTTGAGCTAAAAGATTCTAGTTATTTCGGCCAGTCATTATATTTCCGCATAACAACGATTGCAGCGTAAGTACGAGGCCACCACGTAGCACAATCATCAGTTGATATTGCCTCTGTTGGCTCTTGTGGTCGGGCGCCTGGTATTTTATGGTCAAGTTGTAAACCATGAGTAAGATTCTTTGTTTATTTTACAAGAACTGAGACTCAAAAATTAACTTATTTCTGATCTCAAAAATTAATAGACAGCCCTAAACATGTTCCCTCTTAAGTCTTCGGTCACTTTGGTATCTCTTGCTGCTTGACCGATTGCTATTTTGAAGCGCGCTTTAGTTTAAATAATTAAACATTTTTTGACTGATATTTTCTTTTCGGCTGAGCGAAGCAGCAATCCAAAGAATTCTCTCTTATCTTTATTTCTAACAGCATACTTAAATGATAACTAAAAAAGATATTTTTTGTGGATGTAAATGCTTCCTAGTTAAGTGTGTTAACTGTCGCGGATGCAAATATTACTTCTCTGACGTCACAAGCCTTTTTTGCTTTCAGGAAGCAGATCTTGCTCTAAGGTTTTGAATTTTTAGAGAGAATCCAACTTTGGATTCTGGCGCAAAGATTATTTGAATCGCGTCACAATGAAAGAAAAAAGCCTCGTAAAATGGATTCTCTGAGAGTGTGCCAGCGATGCTGGCGACCAGCGAGAACGTGACGGATCTCATGTTCTCACATGAAAGCCGTCTTGCCAAGTGTACCGCTTTTACCTGCTTTGACCTGTTTTACCAATTTTTTATCTTTTCCCTGACAGTCTCTTCCAGTTGGTATCATGGGACTGGCCTTAGCCCGCTCTCGCAGACCTTCTCCGATGCTGGTAGGGAAAACTGTATTATAATTATAATCACCTAACTAGCCATCTAACAAGCTAATTATAGAGAGGATATTACACGGTGGCGCGAAGATATGAATTTTATTTTCGAGTGGTAAAACAATATTTTACGAACGAGCGCAGCGAGTGAGTAAAATATTGCTTTTGCCACGAGAAAATAAAATTCATATCTTCAAGCCGCCGTGTAATGTTCTTTTTATTATATAGACAAAGACATCCATAAAATAATAGAGGGAAATTACCGAAATTACGTCATCGATAAACTCACGTGTGAGATTACGGAAAATAAACCACTCGGGTCCCGGATGTAGTTTTTATGAATTTTACGAGTGGTATATTTTCCAGTAAAACACTCGTGTCTATACAATAAAACAGTTTACAGGTTCTTGATCAAAAACAAGATGATACCAAGAGTGTTCTTCGTCTCTTTGTACCAAAGGAAAAAAAATATAACATTACAGAGTATACAGACCCTTGGACGAGCAATTCCATACCCCCTTCTGGAGGAAAAGGGAGGGGCGAAACCTTTCTTGGGGTTCCTTCTATGTTATGGTTAACAATTGTTGAACGAGGCTGAACCTGATATTGAAAATTATGTAGAACGAAGTGGATAACAGCCTACGAGATCTGCGTAATACTTCATATATATCATTCGGCGAAAGCCGAATTCAATAATTGTTTTATTATTCATTCAAAATATTTCCAAGCTCTTAACAAACCTTCCGTCCTCGTAGACTTCTTTAAAAAACATTTGCCTGATTTTCCGCACCGTTGGAGAATATGAATATAGTTATTACTTCTCAAAATGTAGGTGACATACATTAAGCAATAGTTTTTACGTATCTTGCCTTTTGATTTTTTCCTGTTCAGTTTTAGTCATTTATTCCGCTATTTCGTCTTTTGATAGCTGTCGCCCGGCAGCCCAGCTGTTTCGACACATGCTAAAAAAAAGCTACAGTGACGCACCGCTGCCATGGAACGAGGTTGCGATCGTATCGATAGGAGCCAACCAGAAACGAAATCTTTAAATTAGTTACATTAAACTCATTATAGGCGCTCTTCTGAAACGAGAAAAATCTAAGTTTATAAGACTCAAGGTGTCAGGGGGGTTTTCGAATTAAATTGTGTAATTTTGGCTCCTTTGAGCATTTTCTTCCTGTATTTAGTTTCTTCGCGGAAGAAGTGAAATCTTAAAAATGGCTGGGCAGCTTATTAGGGCACATTCTATTATGCCTATCTAAATGCATTATTGTTTTTATTGATTTTTTTGTTCACTTTTTGTTATCTTAGATCAAAGCCATTTGGTCAGTAAGCGTCCCTTGTATTGTCTTCTCTGCACTGGTAGTTTTCTCATATTATCACTTTGGATTAGCAACGTTAGTGCGAAGTAGGTCATTCCCCTCGCAGACTGATATCGGCTTTTTGGACGAAGACACCTCGTTGACTGAGTACACTGAAAAGGAAGAAGAAGCTTTGGCTGTATTTGGCATTATTGTAATATTGTCCATCTTAGAAATGATTCTCGCCGCTGCCATAGCAAAAATCAGCGACACAAGTTACCAAAGCCCACAATCCTCTCCGATGTATTACATGTATTCCCAGGTTAGTATACGGCGTAACTACAGCGCTAACCCTATAACATGTTCATGTGCTTAAGGGGGCATTACGGGTGTTTTTTGGGAGAAAGGATGTTGATTTGGGAAGGAAATAAATTAGGGTAGAAAAGGTATACACACGAACCAGTTAGTCCGCTAATGGGATCATAGGCACCCGGCTGAGGTGGTGGACTATCTTGCCGTATTTGTCTGCTAATTATTCACTTCATATTTTAAATTCCAACAACCCTCAAATCCAATATTTTCCAATTTTTCCAACATTTTAAACATCTCCCTAATTTTCATACATTAAAAACATTCGAAAAATCATCCACAAAATCTCAAAAAACTATTGAATTAAGGACTGCAACTAAATGGAGCCATTTTTTGATTAAATGAAATCGTGGCTAGATATTCAAGGTATAGGGTGGACATCAACGAAAAAAAATGCTTTTAACAAAACTGCCCCCTTAACTATCTGAATGCAGTGTTACGACACTGGGGTCATACAATTCTTCCGACAATTACAGCAGGAAACTATTCAACCTGTTTATCATTTCAGTGTATGGTGTTTAGTTAATTTATTTTATCTATTTATTCTACTCAAAACCTACTTAAAAACGTCCTCAGAATTAATGTCAGATGTGGGTCAAATTCTTGTTTGGAAAGAGCGCCCAAGTTAAGAAAGCAAGGAAAATCCTAGGGTGTCATCGTGTGTTTACGTCCCCCATTAAGCCATAATGGGAAATCTATAACTTGAACGTAGTAGTTTTGCAGTAAAGTTACAAAAGAACTGCAAGTTGTTCAATTGCAATATCGGCACGTACAAACTTCTTGCTTGGCTTAATAAACCCATTGCTTTCTTAGACATTCTCTGTCACCTCCATCGTCAATGCTAGAAATTAGCCTATTTTGCTAAAACGAGGGCAATGAAGGAGAATTAAAGGATAGAAATAACAATGCATATTCAGTTTAAACTGTCAGTTTGTGATCGGTGTCAGTGGACGTTGCTATGCCAATTAACGGAAGAATCATCATAAGCTCAAACTGAAAACTTTTTTTCTACAGCCTGGCCAAGATGGATTTTCTTTTCCACAAGGGATGCGCGAAGGGGTTGTGAATCAGAATCACCATGGAAGAGGCATTACTAATTTCGCTGGCTCCCACTAAAATCAAGGGAGTTATTGGCCAGTTTGACGCTGGGAATTTCTCCAAGACCCTTCACAATAAAATTTGTTAGAATAGGACAAGTTACTATCTGTCAAAACTACAGTAAAAACCCACATATAAGAACCTAGAATTTTTGAGGTCAGGCTGAACAGGTTCTTATATTTTAGGGTAGTTTTTCACAATTCAGGCTGATTATAGGTTCTTAATTGGTTCATATTTTTCAGAGGTTGTCGTAGTGTAACCATTGGCAGAAATATTGTATCACTGATACATAATAGTTTATGGAAAACATATTTCTCGTGAAAATCCAAACAAATGTAAATCAAAGAAAACATACAAACGGTTACTTTTTGTCAGAAGTTTCCAACACAATTAACATCCGGAATTTTGACCATCAAAATTGGATTGATTTGTTTTGGGTAAGAACCTATTTTTGTTTGCCAAGCTGAACAGTTTCTTATATATTTTTGGGTATTTAAATGCCAAATTTCAGCCTGTAGATTCTTAAATCACCAGGTTCTTATATGCGGGTTTTTACTGTATTTGTAAAAGATAGCGACATCGAAAGCTCAGACTCGAAATTGTCTCTGCTGCTACTATATAATCCGGAGATAAAGGAATTCCCTTTTTTTTCTGTTCCCTTCAAAATAATTCTTAAAAAGGACCTTGTTTGAAATAAAAACAAAATGTTGCTACTTCAGTAAATTTGATAATGCTCCAAAGATTCTTTTTTATTTCACCAGTATCATTGGTATCTGGTAGATGGAAGGGACTGTCCATTTATGATCGTTTTTTGAGTTCAACCCTTGAACATTCTCAAAAACATGAATTTATAGATCTTTTAAAACCGATCATACCACCTCTAATAACTTAGACTTAACAAGAGGAACAGCTGGAATAAGGGCTTTAGTAAAACTACACCGGTAAGCAATAGAAATAGGTAGATAAAATCAAACTACGAAGCCCCTCGAAGGATAATAGGCATTGACCTTTTTGTGGATCCAATCTGATAGAAGACGAACTGTGTTCACTTTCTTTTTCGCTTTCCTACATACTCTATGATAAGGAATAATTTTTACAATAAAATCAGGACTCTGATTCCAAATATTACCTAGCTACCTGTAAACGTTTTGATCAATGAGCTGATGAACTCCTCTCAGCGACTTTATCAATATACAGTTCATAAAATATATTTCAGCTCGCTTTGATGTTCGTGACAAATTACTACCAAAGTAACGTAATTGCCCTATGACGTAATTTTAATTCTTAAAATAACTTTTGCAATACTGTATGTACTTATATGATCATGCAAATATAGCTCGTTGTTGTTTTAAATTTTGTTGTTGCCGTGTTGTCTTCATCTTTTTCACATTATGTCTTACTCCTAATTGCTTTATCTCGATGTAAACTCCATAAAATCGTATTTTTCAATGCTTTTTCCAACTTCCATAAAAATACCGTTTTGCCAGTCCTCCCGATCCTGCGGACTTTCTGCAGTTTTAACGCTAAAGCAAGTACAGTGGCCCTCATTTTTTATTTCACGATTTTGATGATAACAATTTTTCCTTTCCTATAGTTTTGGTATTTTGGCACACTGTTAGGGCACGGGAGACAGACGCAGACGTAGTTCTTAGGGGCTCGTCACGCGCGTTCCTGCCCCATAAGTAGAACGCCTGCGTGGGAGGCTACGGAAGAAAGGGAGACTCTTCGATTTAGAAAGACCAATTAAAGGGTTTTTGCAGGAGACCATAACCCGGAGTGAGTAACTCCCACACTGGGCCTATGTCGCGGTGTTTTTATGGACCAGTTTATTTTCAGACAATAGAATCTCCTCCATGTCAATGAGCGCATGCAAAGTATAAGATATCAAAAAGGAAAACAAAACTCTATTAAAAGGCAAAAAATATCATTTTAGGTCTGCAGATTTTGCTGACTAGTTTGTGGAACTTTAAAGATATTCGAAATTCGCGCCAATACCGTTCTTAAAATATACTGGTCCGTAAAAACGCCGTGACTCGAGCGCATGGAAGTTATGGGTTATGGGCTCCTGGCCTTTGCAAAGAGTGCGAGTAGGATGTTGTGTTTTCTTTTTTTTTCGGTCCAATATGACACCCAAAATTCCTTCAAGTCTAAAAAAGTCTCTTCCAGACTCCAAGATAGTGGGAAAACTGAGCGAGACATTTTACCTAGTCAGTAGCTTGTGGCAACGACCTGCTTCCGGCGTCTTCACCCATTTCTTACTTCCTCTTTTAAAACCGACAGTTTTGTCTTTTATATGACTAGAGTAGTTTCTTTTTTAAGCAAGTGCACCGAGTGGCATACACATTTAAAATCAAGAGATAAGACCCTGAACTCTTACCATCCGAACCAAGAGAAAGAAGAGAAACGAGGAGGTGAAAGTGAATTTCAAACAAAGGCCTGCATTTATATACGGAAGAGGAGAAAAAAAATTCAGTTCAAGTTTACCCATCTGTATTGCTATACCTGTATTTTGAAATTAAAGTGTATTAAATCTAAACAGAGCAAGAAAAAGTACTTCGCGGGGGCTCTCGGCGGGTCTGAAAATTTCATTTTCTGCTAACCAGCTGGAATAAGAAATTTTACTTGGCACTATTTCCGGAAAAAATTACTCTGGGAATTGCAATATTGCTACAAAGTTTGGTGCTTGTATCAATAATCTTATAATTCTTTAGCTAACAAGCCGCCGGAGAATATGGGTTCACTCACATTCCTCATGTGCTGATTTCATTACTCAGTTGAAATAAAACTCGTCACTGTTAAAAGTAACATTTACCATTTATCTCATTCATAAATCGGGAAAGTCCATGAACACGCAATAGGCATAAATGTCTATTTTCCTGACCCTATTGAGCGCGTTTTACCAGTACTCGAGAAACGCGAAACGAGTACCACAATAAGAAAGCTCGCGCGCGAGACACACGCGCCAATTGAGAGACTGGGTTCTAAAAGAAACCAATATGGCGGCGGATTTGATCACACATAACACATGTAAGGGAAATTGGATCTAAAGTAACTTAATAAGACTTCTGGAAAACGGATTTGAGCTTCAGCAGTTCTTTTACTTACTCTTCAACACTTGGAGTTATTTTTGGCCTAAGAATTCTCGCACGTGGCATGGCAGAAGTCGTGAGAAATCTGGCACAGGTCGTGTGAGGTATGTGAATTTAACGGCTTAACTTGAGCTTAAATTTAAGGCCGTTATGCTGGAAGTAATGGTCTTACGAGCAAGTTATATTGATAATGGTAATCAAAGGAAAAAGCTTATCGCTTAGATCATCAAGTAAGTACAGGAGATCTGGTACGGTCAAATTAAAGTGAAACATGAAATTTGGCAGGTACAGAACGCAGCAGGTCACAGGTCACAGGTCACAAGTGCAGGTCATTGCTCTGTTGATAAATAACTGAGATAAGCAGTTTCCCTTAAGCTAAAATTCTATTTCGGATTTTGATTCCTCATGGAGAGTGTTTATAATGTCAGTTGTGGAATGTGCGTAGAATGTGCATAATGTCTGTTATGGAATGTTTGGGATAGAGGTCACCCCACGGGTGGTGGTGTGACCTGATAAGTTGCCAAGAATCTACTATAGAAACTGAGTGTGAAATCCTCTGGGTTAAGATCAACATAGTGGGTTGAAGACCTTGTATGTTTGTGCCTTTTATAACCGGGAGGAGGGAGACGCCATTCATTTAGAAAACTTTGAGAGATCACTCCAACAGATTGGTGACAATGCCTGATCACATAATTATCTAGATAGCAGGAGGCATGAACCTCCCTGGATTTGACTGGAAGCACATGATCACGGCTTAGTCCAACTTATAACTAATCCTACACGGGGTAAAAATGTCTTAGACTTTTTTTATATCTAACAATGACAGTGTTATCATCAAGACTCAAGTCATCCCAGGTTTTAGTGATCATGATGCTGTGTTTGTTGAGGGTAATATCCAAGTAACAATCAACAAACAAATTCGCAGGATCGTTCCCTTATATAGAAAAGCAGACTGGGATGGTCTTAAAGAACACATGTCTAAATATTTAGACTCTAGCGTGCATTCTTCTGACTGTGATCTGTCAATAAATGATTTGTGGTCTAGTTTTCGAGAGGAATTGACCTATGGTATCAAGAGATTCAAACCACATAGGTTAACAAGCTCTAGAAATGGACTGCCATAATGTGTCCCCCTCATTGAAATGCCTTATGAAGAAACAACACGCAAAATAATCCTCGCTATAAGATGCATACTGGCAGTATGTGGACAAGATTATTACCCCAATTAGTGACGACTTGATGGGGCTTGTGATGGGGGAAAACGACTCTGGGGCTTGTTTAAGCACTCCAAATCTGACAGCTAGGGGGAATCACCTCTTAAACATCAAGGTAACCAATGCGGCCAGTAAGGTGACTTTTTTAAACAGCTATTTCCAATCAGTGTTCACAAGCTATGTACCAGTAGTACAGATTTAACAAGGGCATTGAAAAGTTTATTCCTTGTCTCAACCGCTGTCAAAGAATCAATGTTCAAGAGTAATCGTTTAATTGTGAAGACAGTTTTGGTAGCCTTTTTACCAAGAATTTCCCTTGCGTAGGCATAATGACCAGATGATATCATTTCTGTTCCTAGGTATGTTTGTTTGTTAGCAATTTCTTTAATTTCATTTGCATATTTGAAATCTGTTTTGTTTTTGTTTCGCTAAAATAATATGATGATATTAGATTTTTTGGTATTTATTTTGAGCTTCCATTTTTGAGCATGTTTATATTATTACATTCAGCGATTGTCGCAATCCTTCTGGTGAATTACTTATTACTAACAGATCATCAGCATTAACATCAGGCAGTTTAGTGATTGATTACCTAACGTTATGCCAGGGCAGTTATGTCCTCTAAAATACTCCGGAAGGTCATTCATAAATGAAGAAAAATAACACTGGGCTTAAGCCGTCCCTTGCCGTATGCCTTTGTTACACAAGAAGCTCCCAGTCATTGTTTTTTGATTAACCTTCACACAGCTCCTAATAATTATTGATGGATACATTGATTTGATGACCTTCAGGAATTTTCCTTTTATTCCTTCCTTTTGTAGTTTATATGCCATTTCAGACTGCCATACACTATCAAAAGCCTTTTCATAGTCAATAAAGCCAACATAAAGTTTTTCATGTTGTTTGGTGCACTTTTGAAGGAGTTGTTGTAAGATGAATAAACTATCTGTTGTTCTAGCATTTGGTCTGAATCCAGATTGTTTTGGGTTGAGAATGTTATGGATTTGGATATATTTATTCAACCTGGATTGTAAAATTGATGTGAACAATTAATTGTCCAGACAACTTGTCAAAGTGATTCCTCTGTAATTTGCTGGGGCCCTTCTATCACCTTTCTTTTAGTAATGGGTTTTATCACGCCAATATTCCAGTCAGTCGGAAATTTACCATCGTTAAGTATATCTTTAAAGATTTTTTCTTATGAGGGAAGCAAAAAATATTATTGTGGACCCATGTTTGATCATTTCATTTAGGAATTATAGAATCAAGGTTGCTTTCTTTCTTTTTCGTAAGTTTTGATATAAATTATGTTTGTGGAGTTGTTTTGGAGTGACTGAGTGTATTTTCATTTGTTTCATTGTTATCATAAAGTAATTGTCAAAAATATATGGTTTATTGAGTGTGTAGTGAGTGTTTGATTGATTAACTGACCGACTAACTGATTGAATGGTTGATTAACTGACTAAACACTCCATTAAGAAGGGGAGAAGATGCCCACTTGAAAATTTTTAACATCAGTGAAAATCTTGAATCGATGAATAATGAGCTGAGCACTAATTTTAAATACGCTAACCTGTGTATGATTCCAGTTTCCTTTTTTGTCGGGTAGCAAACGGTAAAATCTCTTTTGTTTGTTTTGTTGCGAAGAGCCTTTTTTTTTGTTGGTGAACTTAACTACAGTTAGTATTTCTTTAATGAGCATTACCGGGTAGCCTCTTTGACAAAGCTTGTATTCAAAGTCTCATTTGCTTTGTTCAAAGTTCTCTCTGACTGAGTTAGTTGTTAAAAGACGTAGTGTTCCTCCTTTACCCTTTTTGCAGCTTGAACGGTGGCAAGATGAGAAGCGTGTGTATTAAAAAGTTTCAGTAGACTTGAGTCAAGTATTTTTTATGAGTTGAAAGGCAAGGTCCCTTTAAAACCTCAGTATCAAGAAAAACAGTGCATTCGGATGATACTTCACAAGTAAACTTGATACTTGTAGGGTGGCATGTGTTAACAAAGTCAACAAAAATTGTAAACTTCTTTGGTTGAAATGTCCCACAGTGAAAAGATATCATCTACAAATCTCTTCCAAACCAAAGGTTTATAGGGGCGAGCCATTAGCAGTCGTTTTTGCATGTCTACCATAAAAATAACAGAGAAAGCAACTGCCATCTTAGTTCCCATAGCAATGCCTTGTTTTTGTATGAAGTGTCCTTCATTAAATTTGAAATAATTCTCTTCGAGTATGAGCCGTAAAAGTTCCCGTTTACAACTGTTTGTGGAAATTGGCAAATTATGCTCGTAGTGCTTTTCATAATGATGGCAAATAATGTCAATACCCTCTGTTTGAGGGATGTTTGTGTAGAGATAAGCGTCCACATCTAGAGTGGCTAAAACCGCATCATTAGAGATTTGTGCGTTTTCAATAAAGTTGATGAAATGGGTAGTGTCTTTTAAATACAGTTGTATGACTCCTGTTTTTGTGCGATAGGTTGTAATAGTGAGTCAACGAAACTGAAGATATGCTCAGTAGGGCTGCTACTACAAGAAACGATTGGTCTGCAGCTGACTGGTATTAATTTCTTATGGATTTTTGTCAGCATGTAAAATTGTGGTATGCGTGGTTGGTTAAGGCCAATTGTTAACCATTTGAGTCATTGTGTCAATATTGCCCAAAAGGAATAGTTTGTTAACTATTCAATTCACTTTTTGAGCAGTGTTTAGCATAATAGGATATGTAAGAGGCTTGTAGAATTTATCATCAGATAATTGTTGTGAGCCTTCTATTTTTTGTGCGTTGTTCATAATGACTGTAGTTGTTCCTTTATCAGCTTTTTTAAGATTGATGTCGCTAAATTACGTTTAAGTGAGGCGATAGCTTTTCTCTCATTCACTGGGATATTAGAATGTATCTAAAGGGGCATGGAAAACTATTGTAGCAAGTTCTGGCGAGCTTTGTTTGTTCCAGGTACATGTACATGTAATGTTCTGAGGCAACCGAGTTTTGAATTGGTGGTTGCCATGTGGATTTAACATGGAAGGGATGTTCCAAGGTTTTCCTTTTTTCTGTGAACATCATATCTTAAATGCATTTTCTAGCAAAATTAATGAAAACCTTTAATAAGGATTTATTGAAGCTAGGAACAGAAGGGTTGGTATAAATTGAAGACCTCTAGAAGTTTAACCTCATTGAGAAGTTAATTAGAGAAATTTTTCGATATATTTCTCATTTTGAGTTCTAGTGTTGTAAGTTAAAGAAGATTTTAGGTTGTTGCATCTAGAGAGCGTTTCTTATTTATCTGACCCTTGGTTTATGGTTTATGGTGTCAGTAGTAGAATGTGCATAGAGTGTGCTTAATGTCGGTTGTGAAATGTGCGTGGATTTGGATTGCTACTACCCCAAAGGTTTAGTTGCTATAACTTCTTTCCTCAGGTATATACTTTAGAGACTGAGGGTGAAAGACCTTGTACATGTAAGTTTGTGCCTTTTATAACCCGAATGAAGGAGACACCATAAGTTTAGAAAACTTTGAGAGATCACTGCAACAGATTGGTGGCAATACGTCGTCACATGATTATCTGGGTAGCAGGTGATGTGAACTTCCCTGGATTTGACTGGAAGCACAATTGCCTATTTCCAATGTGTCATTTCCCTGGGCTAACCTCAAAATTTGCTGATTGTCTTGACAATCATGGTTTAGTCTAACTTATAACCAATCTTACATGGGGTAATTACATTTAATGTCTTAGACTTTTTACATGTAGCAACAACAGTCTTATCAAGACTCAAGTCATCTGAGGTATAAGTGATCATGATGCTGTGTTTGTTGAGGGTATAAATATCAAAACAACACTCAACAAACAAAAACGCAGGATGGTTGCCTTGTATAGAAAGACAGACTGGGATGCCGTAAAGAATACATGTAGACTCTGTCGTGCATTCTACTGCCTGTGATCTGTCAATAAATGATTATTTATTTGTGTTCTACAGTAGTTTTCGAGAGAAATTGACTTCTGGTATCAAGCGATTTATACCACATACAAGCACAAGAAAATCTGTGCGATACGGTCTTCGACCATACCCCTAACCGTACGCCATCTATGTATGCCACCCATTTCAATTACAACTGCTGGTATCGTAAAGCTATTATTCACAAACTAAAGCCACACAAGGCCTGATGGTCGTTCTCTAATAGTCCTCTGGGATCTCTCTCCTTAGTAATAGATAATCCCTATCATCCCACCAAGTACCAGAGGACTGGAAAAAAGCCTTGGTAACACCCATCTTTAAGAAAGGTGATAGTGACAGTCTGGCAAACTACAGACATTTCCCTGTATCTGCAGTAAATTATTGATTTTGTTTGGTTTATGGACTATTGTCAGGGTTAGGTTCATTGTTAAGGATGTTTTGTTTTCTTTGATTAAGTCAGCTGGGAGTAATAAATTACATTACAGCAGAGATCCACTGCGTACAATGAAAGGCTGATACTGTTTATTTTCTCTGTGAAAAAAATGTTTAATATGTTTACAGTTGGTGAAATGGCAACCAATTCTCCTCATGCAAATGCAGGAAACTGCAACTCTACAATGCTGTCAAAAACAGACTTTGCATCAGTGTGCAAGACATCTGCTGTTAGCCTTAATCTATTCTTCAAATGATTAATGTATTAAAGTAGGGAAAGTTCTAACAGAAGTTGAAACATGTTAATTTAATTTTTGTCAATCTGATTTTTTTTTCAGTAATGGACTGCTTTGTGTCACAGATTTTGGAATCTTGATGAATAGGAATAGCATGGCAACCTGAGAGACAATGTAATACAATCAGAAAACAAGATTAGCATGAAAAAGCAGCCCTGAGCACAAGGTAAAGAACTCTTCAATTGTTTTTTCTTTTACAGTAATACAGTGTATTTACCAGTATATGTGACATACATGTACCATATTTAGTTAATTCAGGTGACTCCAACGTAATTATAAGCAAATTAATTTTTAGTATTTTTTCTTACCTGTTTGCGTCACGTCAATTTATTTATCACATAATTCTTTATATACACACAAACTTGTAGAGTGATTAACTGACTAGGCTTTTTATTGTTTGAATTATGGTTTTTTAACTAACAAACTGACACTTTGATTATTTAAATGTAACTAACTGGCTAACAGTTTAAATGGTTGACTGATAATCAAATTCCCTCTTCCCCGGAACAGCAAAGGTGTCAAATGCCTGGGGTATGCCTGGGGAAGGGTGGGGGCATTAGGTTGAAGCTTAGATTTGACTGATACAATGTAGATACATGTAACTGAGATAAACAGTTTCTCCTTAAGCTGAAACGCTATTTCCGATTTTGATTCTCTGTTTAGAGAGTTTACAATGTCACCTGTGCAATGTGTGTGGAATGGGCTTAATGTCAGTTTTGAAATGTGCATGGATTTGGATTGCTAACACCCCAAATGTTTGGTTGCGACAACTTCTTTCCCTGGGAATATACTTAAGAGACTGAGTGTGAAATCCTCTCGGTTAATACATGTATCAACATACAGTACATGTAGTGGGGTGTCAGACCTTGTAAGTTTGTGCCTTTCATAACCCAAATTAAGGAGACGCCATACATTCTTTACCCCTAGTGATTTCTGTTCCTCTACCTGGGAAACACATATCCCTAAAGTGATATGTTTTCCCCTAGCTGGGAAACACATTATCCCTAGTGATATCTGTTCCCCTACCTGGGAAACACATATCCCTAGTGATATGTGTTCCCCTACCTAGGAAACACATATCCCTAGTGATATGTCTTCCCCTAGCTGGGAAACACACATCCCTAGTGATAATTTTTATGTGTTCCCCTACCTGGGAAACACAAAACTCTAGTGATATGTGTTTCCCTACCTGGGAAGCACAATATCCCCAGTGATATGTGTTTGCCTACCTGGGAAACACATATCCTTAGCGATATGTGTTCCCCTACCCAGGAAACACATATCCCTAGTGATATGTGTTTCCCTAGCTGGGAAACACATATCCCTAGTGATATATGTTCCTCTACCTGGGAAACACAAAACCCTAGTGATATGTGTTCCTCTACCTAGGAAACACATATCCCTAGTGATATGTGTTCCCCTACCTGGGAAACACATATCCCTAGTGAGATGGTTTCCCCTGCCTTGGAAACACATATCCCTAGTGATATGTGTTTCCCTAGCTGGGAAACACATATGCCTAGTGATATGTGTTCCCCTACCTGGGAAACACATATCCCTAGTGATATGTGTTCCTCTACCCGGGAAACACACAACCCTAGTGATATGTGTTTCCCTACCTGGGAAAGAGATATCCTTAGGGATAAGTGTTCCCCTATGATAATAATAATAATAATAAAAATAATAATAATAATAATAATAATAATAATAAATTTTATTGACAACAATGCTAACTATTAAAATCCTATTTACAATTAATTCTCTTAAAAAAAAAGAAAAAACTATTCATTCAAAAACACTTTTCACAATTCCTGTCGATTTAAAAAGCACTTAATTTAGCTTTAAAAAAGTTAATTTAACTAAGAAAAATTTATTCGAATAAAAAACATTTCGTTTCAATAAAAAAAAAACTGTCAACCTCTAAAATTCAAAAGTCTCTTTCAACTGCTAAAAACAAAAAAAGAGTAATAATAATAATTATCGTTTATTCAACCTTTTTGCAGCATAAACTGAATTACAAGGCGGGTCATTAATTACATACAAATACCTCGGAATTATGACACGTAAATATAACTGTTAATGTTAAGACATATCACATTTTGCTTTTTTAAACGTGATTCTGGAATTTGATGGTGCCAAAATTTCCAAATCTGTTAGTTCTTGAGGAGGCAGGCACAGAAACAGATTCTCTTGTTCTAAGGGCATACGGTAGACCTTGTGTGTGCAACTCGTGGCACTAAGCTCCATAGCAGGTCCAAAGAAGAGTAACTTCGCTTGAGAAATGTTATGCACGCATCCTCCCTCCTCTGGCGCAGCAAAATTAAGCCTGATTTCTTAAGCGCGTCCTCATAGCACAGACAAGGAAAAATAATTTTTGCCCTCTTTTGTATTGATTCAATTTGATCACTTAAGTATTGCGTGAAGCCAGCCCAAGCCAGGCTCGCATACTCTAAAACAGACCTGATGATACTACAATAGACAAGAATCAGCTACCTATTAGTTATTTCACACTTCTCAAGGGCGCGTATTGAGTATAACCACTTACTCCCTTTCTTTACAATATAAATGACATGCTCGTTCCATGTTAAGTTATAGGAAAAGTGAACCCCTAACAGCTTGTAACAGGAAACCTTTTCTATCAGAGAGCTACCAACTAGTAGAGGGGCTGGGGGAAACGGGCAATACTGCAAAAAAACTAATGCACATTTCCTTGCATTTTTTACCGTTAAGAACCATTCCCCTAGAGGAAGCAAACGAGTAAACATCCGAAACAGTAAAACTCAAATATGAAGGAAAGAGCCTGGGAGCAAATTCCATGACTGTGGCGTCATCTACATATTTAACTCTATTTGTACAGTTAGAGGCAATTCTGTTCATTCATTCCTACCTAGGAAACACATATCACTAGTGATATGGGTTCCCCTACCTGGGAAACACATATCCCTAGTGATATGGGTTCCCCTACCTGGGAAAGATAGATAGATAGCTTTATTAAAAATCCATTGCAGCCCAAGGGCTGGATTACAGACTGTACAATACGTTGAATACTAAGACTAACTATTATAAATAAATAACAGTAAATAAATAAAACAAAGGAACAAAATACAACGTCATGAAATTTAAGAAAATAGCCGCGAATTTACAATAAAACCATTAGAAAATAGCCGCCTTATGCATGATAAAACTATTCATTAGTCTATTTGTTCTACAAAGAGGCATGTTAAAAGCGCGCTTACTCCTTAAGGCTACAGTACTAAGATTACGTGGCGGCAAAAAGCCATGTAACTTGTGGAGGCTGTTGTCCTTAATCTCATCCGATCATTGAATAGGCGCTCTGTCAGCCATTGGCGCCGTTGGTGGAGGGTGGCAATATTGCACTCTTTTAGAGCCTCTTGATAGCCTAAATCAGGGAAAATAATTCTCATGCACGGCGCTGAATTTTCTCTAGCTCTTCAGAGAGATACACAGGCAGACCATTGTGGAAAACTTGGCAGGCATATTCAGACATGGGCCGGATACACGTAGTATAGAAACAAAGTAGCTGCGCAGGATCTCCTTTTGCACGCTTAAGCTGCCTTAATAGATATAGCCTAGAGGCTCCTTTTTTGATAACATTCTCTATGTGAGCGTTCCACTTTAGATTGTTTGAAATTCTGAGACCAAGAAGTTTGAAGTGATATGTGTTCCCCTGCCTGGGAAACACATATCACTAGTGATTTGGTTCCCCTACCTGTGAAACACATATCACTAGTAATATGTGTTCCCCTACCTGGGAAACACATATCCCTAGTGATATGTGTTCCCCTACCTGGAAAACACATATCCCTAGTGATATGGGTTCCCCTACCTGGGAAACACACATCCCTAGTGAAATGTGTTCCCCTACCTGGGAAACACATATCCCTAGTGATATGGGTTCCCCTACCTGACAAACACATATCCCTAATGATATGGGTTCCCCTACCTGGGAAACACATATCCCTAGTGATATGGGTTCCCCTACCTGGGAAACACATATCACTAGTGATATGTGTTCCCCTACCTGGGAAACACATATCACTAGTGATATGGGTTCCGCTTCCTGGGGAACACATATCACTAGTGAAATGGGTTCCCCTACCTGGGAAACACATATCACTAGTGATATGGGTTCCCCTACCTAGGAAACACATATCCCTAGTGATATGGGTTCCCCTACCTGGGAAACACATATCCCTAGTGATATGGGTTCCCCTACCTGGGAAACACATATCCCTAGTGATATGGGTTCCCCTACCTAGGAAACACATATCCCTAGTGATATGGGTTCCCCTACCTGGGAAACACATATCCCTAGTGATATGGGTTCCCCTACCTGGGAAACACATATACCTAGTGATATGTGTTCCCCTACCTGGGAAACACATATCCCTCGTCATATGTGTTCCCCTACCCAGGAAACACATTTCCTTAGTAATATGTGTCCCCCTTCTGGAAAACAGATATCCCCCATGATATCTGTTCCCCTACCTGGGAAACATATACAGGGCTGTAAGTTTAGAAAACTTTGTGACATCACTCCAACAGATTGGTGGCTGTAGCTCATCACATAATTATCTGGATAGCAAGAGACATAATTTTTCCTGGATTTGACTGGAAGCACAATTGCCTATTTCCAGTGTGTCATTTCCCGGCGCTAACCTGAAAATTCGCTGATTGTCTTGACAATCATGGCTTAGTTTAACTTATAACTTATCTTTCGTGGGGTAATTAATGTCTTAGACTTGTTTATAACTAGCAACAGTCTTATAATCAAGACTCAAGTCAACCAAGGTATTAGTGATCATGATGCTGTGTTTGTTGAGGGTATAAATATTAAAACAACACTCAACAAACACATGTAGATTTGACTGATACAATGCAGATACAAGTAGCTGAGTTAAACAGTTTCCCCTTAAGTTAAAACTCTATTTCGGATTTTAATTGTTCGTTGAGAGAGTTTATAATGTCCGTTGTGGAATGAGTGTAGAAGGTGCTTAATGTCAGTTGAGGAATGTGTGTGGATTTGGATTGCTACCACCCCAAATGTTTGGTTGCTATAACTTCTTTCCCTGCGAATATACTTCAGAGACTGAGTGTGAAATCCTCTGTACATGCAGTGGGGTATAAGACCTTGTAAGTTTGTGCCTTTTGTAACCTGAATGAAGGAGACGCCATAAGTTTAGAAAACTTTGAGAGATCACTCCAAGAGATTGGTGGCTATACCTCATCACATAATTTTCTGGATAGCAAGGGACATAAATTTCCCTGTATTTTACTGGAAGCACAGTTACCTATTTCCAATGCGTTGTTTCCTAGAGCTAACCTGAAAATTCACTGATTTTTTTGACAACCATGGCTTAGTCCAGCTTATAACCAATCTTTCATGGGGGTAATTAATGTCTTAGACTTGTTTATAACTAATAACAGTCTTATCATCAAGACCTAAGTCATCCGAGGTATTAGTGATCATGATGCTGTGTTTGTTGAGGGTATAAATATCAAAGCAACACTCAACAAACAAAAACGCAGGATGGTTTCCTCGTTTAGAAAAACAGAATGGGATGCCTTAAAGAACACATGTAGACTCTGTCGTGCTTTCTACTGCCTGTGATCCATCAATAAATTATTATTTGTGGTCTAGTTTTCGAGATAAATTGACTTCTGGTATCAAGCGATATAAACCACATACAAGCAAAAAAAAATCTGTGTGATAGGGTTTTTTTACCATACCCCTAACCGTACGCCATCTATGTATGCCACCCATTTCAATTACAACTGCTGGTAGCATAAAGCTATTATACACAAACTAAAGCCACACAAGACCTGATGGTTGTTCTCTAATAGTCCTCGGGGATCTCTCTCCTTAGTATTCCCTATCATCCCACCAAGTACCAGAGGACTGGGAAAAAGCCTTGGCAACACCCATCTTTAAGAAAGGAGATAGTGACAGTCTGGCAAACTGCAGACTTTTCCTTGTATCTGCAGTGTTCAATTATTCATTTTGTTTGTTTTATGGACTATTGTCAGGGTTGGGTTCATTGTTAAGGATGTTTTGTTTTCTTTGATTAAGTCAAGTGGGAGTAATAAAATTTAATTACATTACATGAGAGATCTTGTGAGCCCATAACTTCCACTGGGTGCAAAAAAAAAATGTTTAAAATGTTTACAGTTGGTGAAATGGTAACCAATTCTCCTCATGGAAATGCAGAAACTGCAACTCTACAACGGTGTCAAAAACAGACTTTGCATCAGTGTGCAAGACATTTGCTGTTAGCCTTAATCTATTCTTTAAATGCGATGAAAGGTGTTAAAGTACGGAAAAGTCTAACAGAAGTTGAAACATGTTAATTTAATTTTTGTCAATCTGATTTTCTTTCAGTAATGGACTGCTTTGTGTCACAGATCTTGGAATCTTGATGAAAAGGAATAGCATGGCAACCTGAGAGACAATGTAATACGATCAGAAAACAAGATAAGCAAGAACAAGCAGCCCTAGGCACAAGGTAAAAAACTCTTCAATTGTTTTTTCTTTAACAGTAATACAGTGTATTTACCAGTATGTGTGACATACCATATTTATTTGATTCAGGTGACTCAAACTTAATTATCAGCAAATTAATTTCTAGTATTTTTCTAACCTCTTTGCGTCGCGTCAAAAATTATTTATTTATCAGATAATACTTTATCTGCACACAAACATATAGAGTGATTTACTGACTAGGCTAATTGCTTGAATGGTTTTTTAACTGATATAATCAAATTCAAATCATCAAATTCCCTCCTCCCCAGGACAGACAAGGTGTGAAATCCTGGGGTATGCCTGGGGGAGGGGGGGGGGGGGGGTTTAGGTTGAAGCTTAGATTTGACTGATGCGATGTAGATACATGTAACTAAGATGAACAGTTTCCCCTTAAGCATAAACTCTCTTTTGGATTTTGATTCTTCGTTTAGAGAGTTTATAATATCAGTTGCAATGTGTGTAGAATGGACTTAATGTCAGTTGTGGAATATGCATGGATTTGGATTGCTACCAGCCCAAATTTTGGGTTGCTATAACTTCTTTCCCTGGGAATATACTTTCAGACTGAGTGTAAAATCCTCTGGGTTAATATCAACATACAGTACATGTAGTGGGGTGTAAGACCTTGTAAGTTTGTGCCTTTTATAACCCGAATGAAGGAGACGCCATATATTCTGTATCCCTAGTGATATGTGTTCTCCTACCTGAGAAACACATATCCCTAGTGATATGTGTTTTGCTACCTGGGAAACACAAAACCCTAGTGATATGAGTCCTCTGCCTGGGAAACACACATCCCTAGTGATATGAGTTCCCCTACCAAGCAAGCACATATCCCTAGGAAGAATTATGTGTTCCCCTACCTGGGAAACACAAAACCCTAGTGACATGTGTTCCCCTACCTGGGAAACACACATCCCTAGTGATATGTGTTCCCCTACCTGGGAAACACAAAACCCTAGTGCTATGTATTCCCCTACCTGGGAAACACATATCCCTAGTGATATGTGTTCCCCTATCTGGGAAACACATATCCCTAGTGATATGTGTTCCTCTACCTGGGAAACACATATCCCTAGTGATATATGTTCCGCTACCTGGAAAACACAAAACCCTATTGATAAAACACATATACCTAGTGATATGTGTTTCCCTACCTGGGAAACACAAAACCCTAGTGATATGTGTTCCCCTACCTGGGAAACACAAAACCCTAGTGATATGTGTTCTCCTACCTGGGAAACACATATCCCTAGTGATATGTGTTCCCCTACCTGGGAAACACAAAATTCTAGTGATATGTACTACCCTACCTGGAAAACACATATCCCTAGTAATATGTGTTCCCTTATCTGGGAAACACAACACCCTAGAGATATGTGTTTCCCTACCTGGGAAACACATATCCCAAGTGATATGTGTTCCCCTACCTGGGAAACACATATCCCTAGTGATATGTGTTGCCTTTCCTGGGAAACACATATCCCTAGTGATATGTGTTCCGCATCCTGGAAAACACAAAACCCTATTGATATGTGTTTCCCTACCTGCAAAACACATATCCCTAGTGATATGTGTTCCCCTACCTGGGAAACACAAAATCCTAGTAATTTGTGTTGCCCTACCTGGGAAACACAAAATTCTAGTGATATGTACTCTCCTACCTGGGAAACACATATCCCTAGTGATATGTGTTCCCCTATCTGGGAAACACAAAACCCTAGTGATATTTGTTCTCCTACCTGGGAAACACAAAACCCTAGTGATATGTGTTCCCCTACCTGGGAAACACATAACCCTAGTGATATGTGTTCCCCTACCCGGGAAAAAGAAAACCCTAAAGATATGTGTTTCCCCTACCTGGGAAACACATATCCCCAGTGATATGTGTTCCCTTATCTGGAAAACATAAAACCCTAGAGATATGTGTTTCCCTACCTGGGAAACACATATCCCAAGTGATATGTGTTCCCCTACCTGGGAAACACATATCCCTAGTGATATGTGTTGCCTTTCCTGGGAAACACATATCCCTAGTGATATGTGTTCCGCATCCTGGAAAACACAAAACCCTATTGATATGTGTTTCCCTACCTGCGAAACACATATCCCTAGTGATATGTGTTCCCCTACCTGGGAAACACAAAATCCTAGTGATATGTGTTCCCCTACCTGGGAAACACAAAATTCTAGTGATATGTACTCTCCTACCTGGGAAACACATATCCCTAGTGATATGTGTTCCCCTACCTGGGAAACACATATCCCTAGTGATATGTGTTCCCCTACCCGGGAAACACAAAACCCTAGTGATATGTGTTCCCCTACCTGGGAAACACATATCCCTAGTGATATGTGTTCCCCTACCCGGGAAACAGAAAACCCTAGAGATATGTGTTTCCCCTACCTGGGAAACACATATCCCTAGTGATATGTGTTGCCTTTCCTGGGAAACACATATCCCTAGTGATATGTGTTGCCTTTCCTGGGAAACACATATCCCTAGTGATATGTGTTGCCTTTCCTGGGAAACACATATCCCTAGTGATATGTGTTCCCCTACATGGGAAACACAAATCCTTTGTGATATGTATTCCCCTACCTGGGAAACACATATCCCTAGTGATATGTGTTCCCCTACCTGGGTAAAACAAAACCCTAGTGATATGTGTTCCCCTACCTGGGAAACACATATCCCTAGTGATATTTGTTCTTCTACCTGGGAAACACAAAACCCTAGTGATATGTGTTTCCCTACCTGGGAAACACATATCCCTAGTGATATGTGTTCCACTAACTGAAAAACACAAATCCCTAGTTATATGTGTTCCCCTACCTGGAAAACAAATATTCCTAGTAATATGTGTTCCCCTACCTGGGAAACACATGTCCCTAGTGATATGTGTTCCCTTACCTGCGAAACACAAACCCCTAGTGATATGTGTTCCCCTACCTGGGAAACAGAAAACCCTAGTCGTATGTGTTCCCCTACCTGGGAAGCACAAAATCCTACCCATATGTGTTCCCCTACCTGGGAAACACATATCCTTAGTTATATGTGTTCCCCTACCTGGGAAACACATATCGCTAGTGATATGTGTTGCCTTTCCTTGTAAAGACATATCCCTAGTGATATGTGTTCCCCTTCCTGGGAAACACATATCCCTAGTGATATGTGTTCCCCTACCTGGGAGACACAAACCCCCAGTGATATGTGTTCCTCTACCTGGGAAACAATATTTCTAGTGATATGTGTTCCCCTACCTGGAAAACACAAAACCCTAGTGATATGTGTTTCCCTACCTGGGAAACACCAAGCCCTAGTGATATGTGTTTACCTATCTAGGAAACACATATCCCTAGTGATATGTGTTTCCCTTCCTGGGAAACACATATTTCTAGTTCTCCTATCTGGGAAACAAATATGCCTAGTGATATGTGTTTCCCTACCTGGGAAACAGAAAACCCTAGTGATATGTATTCCCCTATCTGTTAAACACATATCTCTAGTGATATGTTTTCCTTTATTTGGGAAACACAAAACCCTAGTTATATGTGTTCCCCTACCTGGGAAACACAAAACCCTAGTGATATGTGTTCCCCTACCTGGAAAACACAAAACCCTAGTGATATGTGTTCCCCTACCTGGGAAACACAAATCCCTCGTGATATGTGTTCCCCTACCTGGAAAACACAAAACCCTAGTGATATGTGTTCCCCTACCTGGAAAACACAAAATCCTAGTGATATGTGTTTCCCTACCTGGAAAACACATATCCCTAGTCATACGGTTCTCCTACGTGGGAAACACATATCCCTAATGATATGTGTTTCCCTACCTGGGAAACACAAAACCCTAGTCGTATGTGTTCCCCTACCTGGGAAGCACAAAATCCTACTGATATGTGTTCCCCTACCTGGGAAACACATATCCTTAGTTTTATGTGTTCCCCTACCTGGAAAACACATATCGCTAGTGATATGTGTTGCCTTTCCTTGTAAAGACATATCCCTAGTGATATGTGTTCCCCTTCCTGGGAAACACATATCCCTAGTGATATGTGTTCCCCTACCTGGGAGACACAAACCCCTAGTGATATGTGTTCCTCTACCTGGGAAACAATATTTCTAGTGATATGTGTTCCCCTACCTGGAAAACACAAAACCCTAGTGATATGTGTTTCCCTACCTGGGAAACACATGTCTCTAGTGATATGTGTTCCCCTACCTGGGAAACACCAAACCCTAGTGATATGTGTTTACCTATCTAGGAAACACATATCCCTAGTGATATGTGTTTCCCTTCCTGGGAAACACATATTTCTAGTTCTCCTATCTGGGAAACAAATATGCCTAGTGATATGTGTTTCCCTACCTGGGAAACAGAAAACCCTAGTGATATGTATTCCCCTATCTGTTAAACACATATCTCTAGTGATATGTTTTCCTTTATTTGGGAAACACAAAACCCTAGTTATATGTGTTCCCCTACCTGGGAAACACAAAACCCTAGTGATATGTGTTCCCTTACCTGGGAAACACAAAACCCTAGTGATATTTGTTCCCTTTCCTGGGAAACACATATCTCTAGTGATATGTGTTCCCTTACCTGGAATACACATATTCCTAGTGACATTCAATAAACAAAAATGCAGGATGGTTGCCTTTTTTAGAAAAACAGACTTGGATGCCTTAGAGAAGACATGTAGAGTCTTTCATGGATTCTACTGCCTGTGATCGGTCAATAAAATGATGATAATTTGTCGTCTTGCTTTTTTTCATGCAAATGCAGGAAACTGCAGCTCTACAAGGCTGTCAAAAATGGACTTTGCACCAGTGTGCAAGACATCTGCTGTTAGCCTTAATCTATTATTCAAATGAAATGAAATGTGTTAAAGTAGGGAAAGTTCTAACAGAAGTTGAAACATGTTAATTTAGTTTTTGTCAATCTGGTTTTCTTTCAGTGATGGGTTGCTTTGTGTCACAGATTTTGGAATCTTGATGAATAGGAATAGCATGGGAACCTGAGAGACAGTGTAATATGATCAGATAACAAGATCAGCAAGAAGAAGCAGCTCTAGGCACAAGGTACAAAACTCTTCAATTGTTTTTTCTTTTACAGTAATACAGTGTATTTACCACTATGTGTGAAATACCATATTTATTTGATTCAGGTGACTCCAACTTAATTATAAGCAAATTTTAGTATTTCTCTAACTTGTTTGCGTCACGTCAACTTATTTATCAGATAATTCTTTATTTGTTATATAATGTTATTATATATACACACAAAGATGTAGATTCTTATTGTTTGAATGGTATTTTAACTGACAAACTGACTGGGTTAACAGTTTAAATGGTTGATTGATAATCAAATTCCCTCCTCCCCGGGACGGCAAAGGTGTCAAATGCCTGGGGTATGCCTGAGAGGGTGGGTGGGAGATTGAAGCATAGATTTGACTGATACAATGTAGATAGATGTAGCTGAGATAAACAATTTCCCCCTAAACGAAAACTCAATTTCGGATTTTGATTGTTTGTTGAGAGAGTTTATAATGTCATTTGTGGAATGAGCGTAGAACGTGCCTAATGTCAGTTGTGGAATGTGTGTGGATTTGGATTATTATCCCCCCCCCCAAATGTTTGGTTGCTATAACTTCGTTGCCTGGGAATATACTTCAGAGACTGAGTGTGAAATCCGCTGTACGTGTGGTGGGGTGTAAGACCTTGTAAGTTTGTGCCTTTGATAACCCTAATGAAGGAGATGCCATAAGTTTAGAAAACTTTGAGAGATCACTCCAACAGATTGGTGGCTATACCTCATCACATAATTTTCTGGATAGCAAGAGACATAAACTTCCCTGGATTTGGTTGGAAGCACAATTGCCTATTTCCAATGTGTCGTTTCCCAGACTTAACCTGAAAACTGGCTGATTGTCTTGACGGTCATGGCTTAGTCTAACTTATAACCAATCTTGCAAGGGGGTAATTAATGTCTTAGACTTTTTTATGACTAACAACAGTCTTATCATCAAGACTCAAATCATCCGAGGTATTAGTGATCATGATGATGGTGTGTTTGGTGAGGGTATAAATATCACAGCAACACTCAACAAACAAAAATGCAGGATGGTTGCCTTGTATAGGTAAACAGACTGGGATGCCTTAAAGAGCACATGTAGGGTCTGTCATGCATTCAACTACCTGTGATCTGTCAATAAGTTTTTATTTGTGGTCTAGTTTTTGTGTTAAATTGACTTCTAGTATCAAGCGATTTATACCACATACAAGCACAAGAAAATCTCTATGATAGGGTCTTCAGCCATACCCCTAACTGTCTGCCATCTATGTATGTCACCCATTTCAATTACATCTTTTGGTATCGCTAAGCTATTATAGACAACTCAAAGCCACACAAGGCCTGATGGTCCTTCTCTCATAGTCCTCTGGGAGCTCTCTCCTTAGTAATAGACAATCCCTATCATCTCACCAAGCACCAGACGACTGGAAAAGAACCCTTGGTAACACCCATCTTTAAGAATGGTGATAGTGGGAGTCTGGCAATCTGCAGACATTTCCCTGTATTGGTAGCAAATTATTCATTTTGTTTGTTTTATGGACTATTGTCAGGGTTAGGTTCATTGTAAAGGATGTTTTGTTTTCTTTGATTAAGTCAGCTGGGAGTAATAAATTACATTACAGCAGAGATCTTGTGAGCCCATAACTTCCACTGGGTACAATGAAAGGAGCTGATATTGTTTATTTTCTCTGTGAAAAAAATGTTTAAAATGTTTACAGTTGGTGAAATGGCAACCAATTCTCCTCATGCAAATGCAGGAAACTGCAACTCTACAACAGTGTCTAAAACAGACTTTACATCAGTGTGCAAGACATCTGCTGTTAGCCTTAATCTATTCTTCAAATGCGATGAAAGGTGTTAAAGTAGGGAAAGTTCTAAAAAAAGTTGAAACATGTTAATTTAATTTTTGTCAATCTGATTTTCTTTCAGTAATGGACTGCTTTGTGTCACAGATTTTGGAATCTTGATGAAAAGGAATAGCATGGCAACCTGAGAGACAATGTCATACAATCAGAAAACGAGATCAGCAAGAAAAAACAGGCCTAGGCACAAGGTAAAAAACTCTTCAATTGTTTTTTCTTTTACGGTAATACAGTGTATTTACCAGTATGTCTGACATACCATATTTAGTTGATTCAGGTGACTCCAACTTAATTATAAGCAAATTTTAGCATTTTTCTAACTTGTTTGCAAAGCATCAATTTATTTATCACATAATTCTTGGTTTTTTATATAATTTTATTATATACACACAAACATGTAGATTGATTAACTGACTAGGCTAATTGTTTGAATGGTTTTTTAACTGACAAACTGACACGTTGATTATTTACATGTAACTGACTGGCTAACAGTTTAAATGGTTGACTAATAATCAAATTCCCTCCTCCCCCTGATGGCAAAGGTGTGAAATGCCTGGGGTATGCCTGGGGAAGGGGGGAGGGGGAGATTGAAGCTTAGATTTGACTAATGCAATGTAGATACATGTAACTGAGATAAAAAGTTTCCCCTTAACCTAAAACTCTATTTCGGATTTTGATTCTTCGTTGAGAGAGTTTATAATGTCAGTTGTGAAATGTGCATAGAATGTGCTTAATATCAGTCTTGGAATGTGCGTGGATTTAGATTGCTACCAACCCAAATGTTTGGTTGTGATAACTTCTTTCCCCGCGACTATACTTTAGAGACTGAGTGTAAAATCCTCTGGGTTAATATCAACATACAGCACATGTACTGGGGTGTAAGACCTTGTAAGTTTGTGCCTTTTATAACCCGAATGAAGGAAACACCATACATTCTGTATCCCTAGTGATATGTGCTCTCCTACCTGGGAAACACATAAATTAGTCCCTAGTGATATATGTCCTCTGCCTAAGAAACACACATCCCTAGTGATATGTTTCCCTACCTGGAAAACACATATCCCTAGTGATATGTTTCCCTACCTGGAAAACACATATCCCTAGTGATATGTTCCCCTACCTGGGAAAAAGCCATATCCCTAGTGATATGTGTTCCCCTACCTGGGAAACACATAAACCTAGTGATATGTGTTCCCCTACCCAGGAAACACATATCCCTAGTGATATGTGTTCCCCTACCCAGGAAAAACGTATCCCTAGTGATATGTGTTCCCCTACCTGGGAAACACATATCCCCAGTGATATGTGTTCCCCTACCCAGGAAACACATATCCCTAGTGATATGTGTTCCCCTACCCAGGAAACACGTATCCCTAGTAATATGTGTTCCCCTACCTGGGAAACACGTATCGCTTGTGATATGTGTTCCCCTACCCAGGAGACACATATTCCTAGTGATATGTGTTCCCTTACCTTGTAAACCCAAAACCCTAGTGATATGTGTCCCCCTACCTGGGAAACACATGTCCCTAGTGATATGTGTTCCCTTTCTGGGAAACACAAAACCCTAGTGATATGTGTTCCCCTACCCAGGAAACACATATCCCTAGTGATATGTCTTCCCATACCCAGGAAACACGTATCTCTAGTGATGTGCGTTCCCCCTAGTGATATCCCTAGTGATATGTGTTCCACTACCCAGGAAACACGTTTCCCTAGTGATATGTGTTCCCATACCTGGAAAACACATATCCCTAGTGATAAAAGTTCCGCTACCTAACAAAAACCCATATCCCTAGTGATATGTGTTCACCTACCTGGGAAACACATATCCCTAGTGATATGTGCTCTCCTACCCAGGAAACACGTGTCCCAAGTGATATGTGTTCCCCTACCTGGGAAACACATATCCCTAGTGCTATGTGTTCCCCCACCTGAGAAACACACATCCCTAGTGATATGTGTTCCCCTACTTGGAAAACACATATCCCTAGTGATATGTTTTCCTCTTCCCAGCAACCACATATCTCTAGTGATATGTGTTCCCCTACCTGGGAAAAACCCATATCCCTAGTGATATGTGTTCACCTACCTAAGGAACACATATCCCCAGTGATATGTGTTCCCCTACCCAGGAAACACATATCCCTAGTGATATGTGTTCCCCTACCCAGGAAACACGTATCCCTAGTAATATGTGTTCCCCTACCTGGGAAACACGTATCGCTTGTGATATGTGTTCCCCTACCCAGGAGACACATATTCCTAGTGATATGTGTTCCCTTACCTTGTAAACCCAAAACCCTAGTGATATGTGTCTCCCTACCTGGGAAACACATGTCCCTAGTGATATGTGTTCCCTTTCTGGGAAACACAAAACCCTAGTGATATGTGTTCCCCTACCCAGGAAACACATATCCCTAGTGATATGTCTTCCCATACCCAGGAAACACGTATCTCTAGTGATGTGCGTTCCCCCTAGTGATATCCCTAGTGATATGTGTTCCACTACCCAGGAAACACGTTTCCCTAGTGATATGTGTTCCCGTACCTGGAAAACACATATCCCTAGTGATATAAGTTCCGCTACCTAACAAAAACCCATATCCCTAGTGATATGTGTTCACCTACCTGGGAAACACATATCCCTTGTGATATGTGCTCTCCTACCCAGGAAACACGTGTCCCAAGTGATATGTGTTCCCCTACCTGGGAAACACATATCCCTAGTGCTATGTGTTCCCCCACCTGGGAAACACACATCCCTAGTGATATGTGTTCCCCTACTTGGAAAACACATATCCCTAGTGATATGTTTTCCTCTTCCCAGCAACCACATATCTCTAGTGATATGTGTTCCCCTACCTGGGAAAAACCCATATCCCTAGTGATATGTGTTCACCTACCTAAGGAACACATATCCCTAGTGATACGTGTTCCCCTACCTGGGAAACACATATCCCTAGTAATATGTGTTTTTCTACCTAGGAAACATGTATCCCTAGTGATATGTGTTCCCCTACCTTGGAAAAACCCATGTCCCTAGTGATATGTGTTCACCTACCTAAGGAACACATATCCCTAGTGATACGTGTTCCCCTACCTGGGAAACGCATATCCCTAGTAATATGTGTATTTCTACCTAGGAAACATGTATCCCTAGTGATATGTGTTCCCCTACCTGGAAAACACATATCCCTAGTGATATGTGTTCCCCTACCTGGGAAATACAAAACTCTAGTGATAGGTGTTCCCCTACCCAGGAAACACATATCCCTAGTGATATGTGTTCCCCTACCCAGGAAACACGTATCCCTAGTGATATGTGTTCCCCTACCTGGGAAACACATATCGCTGGTGATATGTGTTCACCTACCTGGGAAACACATATCCCTAGTGATATGTGTTCTCCTACCCAGGAAACACGTGTCCCAAGTGATATGTGTTCCCCTACCTGGGAAACACATATCCCTAGTGCTATGTGTTACCCCACCTGGGAAACATGTATCCCTAGTGATATGTGTTCCCCTACCTGGAAAACACATATCCCTAGTGATATGTGTTCCCCTACCTGGGAAACACATATTCCTAGTGATATGTGTTCCCCCTACCTTGGAAACCCAAAACCCTAGTGATATGTGTTCCCTTCCCTGGGAAACAAATATCCTTAGTGATATGTGTTCCCCTACCTGGGATAAACATATCCCTAGTGATATGTGTTCCCCTACTTGGAAACACATATCCCTAGTGATATGTGTTTCCCTACCTGGGATAGACATATCCCTAGTGATATGTGTTCCCCTACCTTGGAAACCCAAAACCCTAGTAATATTTGTTCCCCTACCTGGGAAACACATATCCAGCTAGTGATGTGTGGTCCCCTACCTGGGAAATACAAAACCCTAGTGATAGGTGTTCCTCTACCCAGGAAACACATATCCCTAGTGATATGTATTCCCCTACCCAGGAAACACTTATCCCTAGTGATATGTTTTCCTGTACCTGGGAAACACATATTCCTAGTGATATGTGTTCCCTTACCTTGTAAACCCAAAACCCTAGTGATATGTGTTCCCCTGCCTTGGAAACACATGACGGTAGTGATATGGTTCCCTTTCTGGGAAACACAAAACCCTAGTGATATGTGTTCCCCTACCCAGGAAACACATATCCCTAGTGATATGTCTTCCCGTACCAAGGAAACACGTATCTCTAGTGATATGCGTTCCCCCTAGTGATATCCCTAGTGATATGTGTTCCACTAACCAGGAAACACGTATCCCTAGTGATATGTGTTCCCGTACCTGAGAAACACATATCCCTAGTGATATGTGTTCCCCTACCTGGGAAACACATATCCCTAGTAATATGTGTATTTCTACCTAGGAAACACGTATGCCTAGTGATATGTGTTCCCTCACCTGGGAAACACATATCCCTAGTGATATGTGTTTCCCTACCTGGGAAATACAAACCCTAGTGATAGGTGTTCCCCTACCCGGGAAACACATATCCTTAGTGATATGTGTTCCCCTACCCAGGAAACACGTATCCCTAGTGATATGTGTTTCCCTACCTGGGAAACACATATTGCTAGTGATATGTGTTCCCTTACCTTGTAAACCCAAAACCCTAGTGATATGTGTTCCCCTACCGTGGAAACACATGTCCCTAGTGATATGTGTTCCCTTTCTGGGAAACACAAAACCGTAGTGATATGTGTTCCCCTACTTCCCTAGTGATATGTCTTCCCGTACCTAGGAAACACGTATCTCTAGTGATATTCGTTCCCCCTAGTGATATCCCTAGTGATATTTGTTCTACTACCCAGGAAACATGTATCCCTAGTGATATGTGTTCCCGTACCTGGGAAACACATATCTAGCTAGTGATGTGTGTTTTTCTACCTGGGAAACACATATTTCTAGTGATATGTGTTCCCCTACCCAGGAAACACATATCCCTAGTGATATGTGTTCCCCTACCTGGGATGATCATATCCCTACTGATATGTGTTCCCCTACTTGGAAACACATATCCCTAGTGATATGTGTTTTCTTACCTGGGAATCACATATTCCTAGTGATATGTGTTCCCTTACCTGGGAAATGCACTTCCCTAGTGATGTATGTTCCCCTACTTGGGAAACACATATCCCTAGTGATATGTGTTCCCCTACCTGGGAAACAGATATTCCTAGTGATATGTGTTCCCCTACCTGGGAAACAGATACAGGGCTCTAAGTTTAGAAACCTTTGAGAGGGCACTTCAACAGATTGGTTGCTCTACCTCATCACATAATTATCTCGATTAGACATAACCTTCCCTGGATTTGACTGGAAGCACAGTTGCTTTTTTCCAGTGTGTTCTTTCCCTGAGCTAACCTGAAAATTCGCTGATTGTCTTGACAATCATGGCTTAGTTTAACTTGTAACCAATCTGAAATTTGTTAAATTAGGGAAAGTTCTAACAGAAGTTGAAACATGTTAATTTAGTTTTTGTCAACCTGATTTTCTTTTAGTAATGGACTGCGTTGTGTCACAGATTTTGGAATCTTGATGAATAGGAATAGCATGGTAACCTGAGAGACAATGTAATACGATCAGATAACAAGATCAGCAAGAAGAAGCAGCCCTCGGCACAAGGTAAAAAAACTCTTTAATTGTTTTTTCTTTTGCAGTAATACAGCGTATTTACCAGTATGTGTGAAATACCATATTTATTTGATTCAGGTGACTCCAACTTAATTATAAGCAAATTTTAGTAGGTTTCTAACTTGTTCGAGTCACGTCAACTTATTTATCAGATAATTCTTTATTTGTTATATAATGTTATTATATACTCACAAACGTGTAGATTGTTTGAACGGTTTTTAACTGACAAACTGACACTTTCATTATTTAACTGACGGTCTAACAGTTTAAATGGTTGACTGATAATCAAATTCTCTCCTCCCCGGGACGGCAAAGGTGTCAAATACCTGGGGTATGCCTGGGGGGGGGGAGGTTGAAGGATAGATTTGACTGATACAATGCAGATACATGTATGTGGGATAAACAGTTTCCCCTAAACGAAAACTCTATTTCGGATTTGATTGTTCGTCGGGAGAGTTTATAATGTCAGTTGTGGAATGAGCGTAGAATGTGCTTAATGTCAGGTGTGGAATGTGTGGATTTGGATTGCTACCACCCCAAATGTTTGGTTGCTATAACTTCTTTCCCTGGAATATACTTCAGAGACTGAGTGTGAAATCCGCTGTACGTGTGGTGGGGTGTAAGACCTTGTAAGTTTGTGCCTTTGATAACCCTAATGAAGGAGATGCCATAAGTTTAGAAAACTTTGAGAGATCACTCCAACAGATTGGTGGCTATACCTCATCACATAATTTTCTGGATAGCAAGAGACATAAACTTCCCTGGATTTGGTTGGAAGCACAATTGCCTATTTCCAATGTGTCGTTTCCCAGACCTAACTTGAAAACTGGCTGATTGTCTTGACGGTCATGGCTTAGTCTAACTTATAACCAATCTTGCAAGGGGTAATTAATGTCTTAGACTTTTTTATGACTAACAACAGTCTTATCATCAAGACTCAAGTCATCCGAGGTATTAGTGATCATGATGGTGTGTTTGTTGAGGGTATAAACATCACAGCAACACTCAACAAACAAAAACGCAGGATGGTTGCCTTGTATAGAAAAACAGACTGGGATGCCTTAGAGAACATATGTAGACTCTGTCGTGCACTCTACTGCCTGTGATCTGTCAATAAATGATTATTTGTGGTCTAGTTAATTCCTGGCCAATAATAATAATAATAAATGGATTTCGATGGGGTGTGAACCTTATCTTTTGCTGCTGGTAATGCGGACAATGAATTTCGTTCTTTTGCCCAAGAGGTCGTTGTAGCGATGGAGGAAGTTAAAAGGCGTTCTTCTGCAGAGACTGCTCTATGAGAAAATACAATAATATCTTCCCCTTCTGTCAGAAATACGCAGAGAAGAAATATGTCACGTTTGCGGCGTGAAAATGGGATCTACCCCTTGTGAAGTTGTCATGTTTTGTCCAAAATGCGGCTTAAGTTAGAGAGTTTTTCACAAGCCCCGCTGAGAATAAAATAAAAAACCCAAAAGATTTTTTTTTTCGCATGAAAAAACATTTTTTACGACTTTAAGGTTTTATTCTTGAGGTGATATTGATTGAGCAGGTTGTTGCTGGTTCTGACCAAAAAATAGAATATACCGCCGGTAGCTTTTACATTCGAATAATTGATTTTGTCACTTTTGGCGAAACATCCGATGGCGATTTCATTTGGCAATCTATTCTGAAACATCACAACCTGCTAAATTAAAAAATATACATATTGCGTGACACATCACAAAAAATAGCAAAAAACCCTGACAAGGAGGCAGCTCTGGAGGCCATTTTCCCATTTATCCTCCGGGACAGAGGTTCCAAATGCCGTTTCACCTCTGGCAGTGAGGGTTCCCATTTTACCTCTGGGACCGAGTTATTGTTCGAGCACCTCCAGTACTTGCTGGGCCGGAGTTTGGGGTCCGTCAGCAAGCTCGACAGTCCCCTCCCCGTAAGTTGTCCTACCGCACGGGTTAGTCAAGCAGGCTTCAGAGAGTTGGCCATCTCTCACCGCCCTATAACCCCACCGGCATATCCGCCATCGGATATATCCAACCTAACTCTGCCTTAGAAAATCGACCTATATATTTAGATCGAAACCTCATTTCGCTCACTTATGGTACGGTTCTTCATAGACGCATGCGTTTTTGGCCCCAAAAAATTGTTTGGACTTTTCGTTGATTCATACACAACATCCCCGTTCAGTTCAGCCATGAAAAATCTGGCTGTCATTTGTAAAAGTTGTTTTTCTTCAAAATCTCGGCTAGCCCAGCGTTCCACAAACTCTTGTTACGAAAACGCACCTTAGAGAAGTGCTTAATATGTTACATGTATAAGATTAAATTTGCTATTAACTGCGCATGCCATTGGAGACTTCGTAGCATACATTTTCGACCCTTCGACGACTTAAGAAACATCTAGGAGAAACCATGGACATAAATCAAGATCAACGTCTGCACGTCAAAACTTTGATAATGAAGGAACTGGAGACTGTTAAGGTTACAAGCAAACAAACAGGTTTTTGTTCCACACAACTATGCAAACGACATTCTGGGAGATTTGAGTAGAGGTATACGCTTTGCGTGGTATACGATAAGCCTCCCCCGCCGGTCCCTTACGTTTGAAAATGCTCCGCTGCCTCTTAACTGGGTCCTAAGAATCATTTGTATTCGTGAACTAAAAGAAAAAACGTAGAAAGGTCTGGAGATTCAGTCGAGAACTGCCGATTCTTTGCGGCAGGCCTCTGGCGTCATCCTTTTGAGGAGCGCTCAGTGAAAGCTTTTTTGGCAATGCAATTTAATAGTCAAAGATTTCTCGTTGTAGAAATTGTACCTCGTAAAATTTCACTATTGAGAAGACCATGGAATAAACGGAGTTGTGTAAACCCGTCTAGTCAGACCATTTTGTTGTAAAGTTTAATAATTATTTTTTGTCGTTTAGTTTCCCTGTTTCCTTCACATTTGTAGGAAGCTTGTTTCTTCACTAGCTATTGTTCAATTGCACAAAAAGGCGGGAAAACAATCATTAGTGATTTATTTCTAGGGTATATTCTGTTTTAATTATTTTTGATGAAGAGGACACGTTTTTTGTGTCTATGAAAATCGAGTCTGATTTGAGGAGTTTCGAAAAGAATAACTTAACAAAACGCGCTAGTTGCAAAACACAAAATGAAGTTATAATTTTCCAAATTTGAATTTCGTTTTGTTTTTACAGTAAAATTGTCTGCAACTGCTGAAAAGAAGTTCACAGTTGTATCAATTTTACACGTATTTTTCGTTCCTTTTCCTTGAGACAGAGAAAACAATAAAGTTACGTAAGTCAGAAAATAGTGAACATTGTTTAATTATACGCAAAAGAATACCAGTAAAATGTACTACAAACGTCTTGTTACACATTCTTTTAAGGAGCAACCGTTTTTAAGTTCATAAATAGCCCTTTGTTGAAGATCTTCTCCCGGTGTTACTATTTTTTTTTGATTCGACAGAATACCGATAAAATAAGTCAAAGTCTTTTAGTTACACATCTCTAGATGTGGCCCTTCGTTGAAGATCTTTAACCGTAGTGTTTTCGTCGTTTTTATTGTATTCCGCGGTTTGGTTATTTATGCTTTCTTCTTGCGCTTGTATACAAACATCTTTCTTCTTGACTTGATAGTAAACGGCTCTAACACACGATGTACGACTTACGACTTATAATCGGCTTCTTGAACCGCAAGAGACCTTCGATCCAACTGGTGATCTTTGTTCTCGGGTTTTAAATAGGTATGGAGACTTTTGTGGACCCCTGCAACAATACTGGGGCCAATTGTGTGAACAGTACTACGAGGAAAAACTGGGGCATATGGTGTAAGTGTTGCATAGCTTTGGGGCAGCAAAAACGTTTGGCTGAACATTTCCTATTGGTATTGATGTTGTTAAAAATGACGATTGTTCAGATGAGGCAGGACAACAGTGTGTCAGGCACATGTCGTCACAGTGAATTGCACATTGCGATGGGCAGATAGTGCTCAGGTGACTGTGTCAAAATATTAGGAGGATAGCGCTCTTGACAACAATGTTGTTGGCATGGCGAAATGCAGCTCACAGAGCAAACTGCTTGGACATGAGCTTGGCATCATATAAATGACCTTCTTGTCTTACATAAACTTGAACGCATAGCACACATGCATTAATATTTGGCTGGAAAACATGATGCCGTTACTTTGAAAGACGCACCTTGTTGGATCGCCGAAAAATATAGCTCTCTGGTGCAAAAAAATCAAAAGCTTTTTGGAACAGATAGGATTAGGAGAACTCTGGATGAAAGCACACTATGTGGACATAGGAATCGTAAACATGATCAGGCAACGACTTAAGGATATCAAACTACAAAGATGGCTGAGTGAAATAAATAACGACACCAGAAAAGATGCTAACCAAAGCAACAAAATGAGAACCTACCGGTTATTCAAAACGATAGACAATTACAAATGTGAAGATTACCTACATCAGGTCACTAATACGTGACACAGAATAGCTCTAACAAAACTACAACTTAGCAACCACAAATTAGCCATAGAGACAGGACGTTATTCAAGACTGTTTAAGAAACCTGCAGAAAGAATTTGCGTAATTTGTAAAAGAGAAATGGAGGACGAATACCATTTTCTAAATGTATGCCCTGCTTACCAGGAAAAGACATTTTCGTTACTAGATTATTTGGAAAAAGAATATAGAATAAAAATAAGCAGAATGTCACCCAACAAAATATTCATGTTTCTAATAAACCCCCCAAGCGGAAATGCTAAAATACAAAAACTAATAGCAAAACACGTATTCGAATGATTTGAAAAAAGGAAAGGGGAAGACGGTAAAAAGTAGATACTCTAGGACATAACTAATTAACAACTTTTTAGCCACATATAGTTAGGAATTTTTTGTTGTTTTTAATTCTAGTTATTTGGAAATAGTTGATATACTATTTATTGTGTAAGAGACCAAATAAATAAAATATGTTTGTTTGTATGTTTGTATGCTCGTAGTCTCGCTTAGGGGTGTAAATTTTGGATTTTGGTTTCACTTAGGGTGTTCTGGGCAAAAGATTATTATATGTACCCATAGAGGTCTCTTTTAGGGTTGCACGTGAAGATATAATTTATTTTGTCAGTTCGTTTTATTTACTCAATTCATGTAATCAAAGTTTTTTGTAACATCAATTCCTAAAGAACATTGTAACAAAATGGTCTCTTTTGGAGGTAAAAAAAAAAGGAGGGCCCATGCCCAGGTTGGTCTCCGTTAGGGGTTTAATTCAAAATTTCTGACGGGCATCTCTGCCCCTTTCATATGGGAGTGTCCCCGGGCCTTGTACACGAATATACATTGTTTGCATTTGGAGCAGGCATTTGAAACTTTACTGGAGGAAATGAAGCTTAATACAGATATCCTTGATGAAACATTCACTTTACAACTTGAATTGGTCTTTTTCCAAGCATACAGTTGCTTGCTCGAATATAACTATGCTGTGTTGTGTTACAGCTGTATGTCTGTAAAATTATCGACAAATCAGTCGTGGGTTAATCTTTTGTTTTCTGCCCCGTAAGACTTGATCCTCCACCGGATTCTCAATAGCTTTTTCCTGATTCTTGATTCTCAATTTGTGCAGGAATCAAGAATCGCGAATTGCGTCGAGAAACAAAACTTGTAACAGACTGTCAACTTACTTTTGAATGGTATTGTAACTGTTTGAATGGTTGATATACTTATGAAATAATGTTTGATTGATTAACTGAGTGGCTTGATTGATAACAAACAGGCTTATACTGTTTGAATGGTTGATTGACTGACACGCAAACTGTTAAATTTATTAACTGACTGGCTCACTTTTGGATGGTTGATAGGTGGACTGATGGACTGACTGACATTTGTTGATGTAATTGCAATTTTTTGTTATTTTTCTACAAATTGCCCGTACAATTCTCACTATCAATTTAGCAACAGATAGTCAATATGTTAGCCAATTATATTGCAGAATTTGTGATTATATTACTCTTCAGTACACCTTGCTTTTGACTTAGCATTTTATCTATCTTTAGAAGCATAATACCAGTGATACCACTGCATTATAGAATGTATTTGTACTTGTAAATATTCATGTAAAAATCTCTTTCTTGCTTTATAGGAAGAAACTACCAGAATGGTAGACTGATGGAGGTTTGCATTAATGAGTGTGGAGTAGTGTTGGACACTAGATGGGAACAAATCAACTGGCTGGGTGACATAATATACACCAAGTACGAGGCAAGTGGATAGATGTAATGGAGAGGGCAGATTGGAGGGCAAACAAGACAGCTGGCTGGGCAATGGACAGGGCAAACTAGAGCTGGCTGCTGGATGACATCACCTAGTAAAAGAAGTGTCAATGGAGAGGATGGATTAGACGGCAAGTGATATGAGACATCATGTGTGCCTGGTTCAAGAGTTGGGTGGTGGATTGTGGAGAGTCTTGCAACAACTGGTTTGTATTGTGTGATAATTGCATTGACTATAAATCTTAATTAAATATTATCTTACCATTAGTATCTTTATGAATAATAACAATAATACTTTTCTAAGTCCTGATCACAAAAATGATTTAAAAAATTTCTGGCCCTGCCCGGGAGGCCTGAATGTGGGGTACAGCTGGCCTGGGGTTTTCCTCCTAGGAGCTAGTGGACGTACGGGGAGGTTTTTCACCCAGCTGTTGTTCCACAACCCCCATTCACTCAAGATTTTCTCAAACAAAAAAAACAGAACTTTAATATTATAGAGCATAAAAGTGCACGTCAATCATTTAATTACCCAATTGTTGTATGACTGAAATAACTTCCATATAACATGTCTGTAGGTCTGGAGTCCAATTTTTTTTAGATTGAAACCTTTTCAAATTTCCAAAATCTTTGCAAATATTGAAATGATCTCTGGGGTCTATAAAAAATTTTTCTGGGGAACAGTGGAAATTTAAGAAATTATATTTAAGCATTTTAAGGGGGATTGCTAGAAAGTAGTCTGAGATGTCCAGAAATTTTGATTGGCTTTTATCAAGAAAAAAATTATTTGGGGGGATCTTCATTATTGAAGGCTAGGTGAAATTGTCAAAAATTTATGCATGTAGTCTGACGTTTTTCAGTCATGTGATAAATTGGAAGTAATTCCTTGATTGTCAAAAAAAATCATTAATCATTAGTCCGGTGTGTGTGTGCCACCATTGTACAAACAGAGGCCATTGGGAAAGGACAGTAATTTTTACATTTGGGACTGTTTTCATTGAATAAATCACTTCTATACAAAGGGTTATAAAGTTTTGATCTTTAATTGGCAAGTCATTCCTAGACACATGTTTGTACAACCACTTATTGATAAGGTTTAAAGCTTCCATCACAAGATTCCATTGAGCATTGGTTTTGTTTAACACAACATCTTAGTAGTAGCTTATGACTGCAGCAATAGGAGTCAGACAATCTCATAAAGCTTGGGAAAGGTTGGGGTCACATTTCAAGGACAGGTTTTTGTTTCATTATTTTGAGCACTAAATCAGTCTGACAGTTAAGGGGTAGGACACTTTTGAGGTTGCTGTTGGAAGGTTGCTATGGTTACCTCCTTGTGCCTTCCTTGATAACTAAACATTCTTGCCATCAGTTTTCTAGGCACCAATTCCCATGCTCACCTATTAGTGATGAATTTAATAATCAACCAATTGGTTATATCAGATGTTATGCTTATTTCCTGAAACATCTTTCTTTCCTCTGGAGATTTTAGTAGGAGGGTGTGGGTCTTTGGGGGGATTTTACAGGGAAATTTCGCACTCATAGAATCATTTAGACTATTATATCCAGGAACCCAGTTCCATGTTGTTCATTTGAAACACTAGTGGTCACATCAAGCTGCAACTTCATAATTTTTGCCTTTTCAAACTTTGCTGAATTAACTTTGTGTCATATTATGGCTGATGATAGACAAAAGTGTCATGCATTTCTTGAGTAACAGGAGAATAGAACCCTAAAATAGAAAAGATTTCCAGGGAATTCTTCAAAAATTCAAGTTGAAACGAGAAAAAAAAAGTAGCCAGATATTAGTGTCTGCTGTGAGTCAGAGAAAATTTACGTTCCTTTGTCTCTCCAAGCTCTTGTTCAAAGTATCAATGGTTATTTCCAAGAAAATAGAGTAAGATTTTGTGCTTTCTGGAACCAGAGACATGGATAGGATAATATTATGTTATTGCATCATTTTACTCTTAAGCATGTCAGTCTTATTAATGAAGGTAGGAAAAATGACATACTGGTATTTTGGCCTGAAATAGAGTAAAGGTACCCAGGACACATGCTAGACAATAATAATATTATCATAATTCTACAATAATTACCTTTCTTCAATACATTAAGGTTACCACATTTGTCAGCACATCAATTAGGTTACCACATTTTTCCCATTTGGTTTGTCAGTTTTCTTTACTACTGTGGCAATTTTAATGAGAGGGTTTAAAGACTGCGTTTCCTCAGACGTCATTTCAAGGGGTAGCAGGTAAAGGCATTGCAGAATGTGAGCTGTTTTCTCAAGTTACATGTTTAGATTCCTTTGCCGCTGAAAACTGGTAACCTGGTGTTTTTAACTGCTCATTGGAATCTTGTTTAACATCACTGGGAATGCTAGGTGGGATCTGATGTTTTCATCATTAATAATTAATAATTGATCAATAATTAATCAAAAATTATGTTGAAATCAACACATTGTTACCAAAATTTCACAGATTTGAAGGACAGGCATTTTCTGCCCTCCTGACAAATTGATTGATTAATTGATTCTGTATTGGCAGTAAAAAAGGGGTCAATTTAAATATATTTGATTGGACACATACACAGATAAAAATGAGCTTTAAGGTTTAAGTTCATTATCCCATACAACATACTACAAGGCATAAGTTCTTGCTGCCTCTGCCTACTAAAAATCAAACAGGAACCAAACGGAAATAATTTAACAAAACCATAAAGTACTGAAAAACTGTTTTTCATGCAAGGTTAACTTACAATAACACAAAGTACTGGGTGTCATCTCAGTGCCATTAATAAGTTAGGTTAGATTTCAAGACGTAATATTTATTTAATACTGTTTAAGGTCAACACTGGTCTGTTTTTTCATCCCCAGCTGTCATCTCGTGCAAATCTGGAGAACAAAGTAGCACCTAATTTCACAACTTACACAGTTGCAGCTTTGCAATGGTTTTACTATTGGAGAACACGAAGAACTTTTAGAATAGCTTTCAAACATCCTAGCAACATTATTCAAGACAGCATAATTAACACTGCAGGCTATTAGTGACCATCACATTCTCTTAATTATTTTCAGATAATTATTTTGTAATGCTTGTCTATATTTCTTGGTGTTACATAAGTTCCCTGCTTAAATATCATGTTGTTATTTAGTTGTTGTTTTTTTTTTACTCTAGGTTTTTGCTTCTTAGCAGTAAAAAACTGATAAAAAAATTAGGGTTATAAGTAATTTTTTTCGGAATTTTACTGTAACACCAAGTAATATAGGGTTATTATGTTTTTAAAGTGCTAATGGGCTTGCATTTTCTACTTAAAATTTTAGCTTCTTATTTAATTTCCGATCTAAGGTGGCACACTCACAAGATTAGGAGCCCATCACTTGGGAAAGTTCATGTTTAATCTAGCCAACCTCGCTCCTGCTGGACTGTGGAAGCTCTGCCTCTGAGAAGGTGTGAATTCTGATGTCCTCTGAGATATTCCAATGGAGAAATCCTGGGAAACTTTATCTGATCTTGTAATTCATGCTGGGGGCAGTTGGGCACTTGGAAGATTTGGCTGTTTGTTCTCAAGTGGGGAGGACAGTGTGGAGGAAGGTGAGAGTTTGCTTCTTATGTTCTTGGGGCTTCATTCATTTTGTCATAATACTACCCACACCTTTTTCCAAAAAAAAAAACAGTAAGGTGCTTGCCTGCAAACAATATGTCTGGGAATGTTCCACTGCGGTAGGATGAAAAACGGGGGTGCTAACATTGTGTGACTAACGAAGTAGGTGAGTGGACGGAGGATTCGAGGACAGAGGACTGGACACTGAATCTCACTTGTGTGGCGTGGGTGGATTTTTACAAATGACATCAAATTGAGCTTATAGTCATAAAAATCTCTCTAATGGGGGGGCAACTGGTAATGGAGTTCTCTTCTAAACCTAAAAATTTCACATCTATCTCAAGCTTGCTTAGGCCTAATAATAAATAACCGTTCAAACCATCGCAGAGGATATATGCAAATCAATTATTATCTTAATTATCATTTCATTCTCATATTTGCGGCTTGAATTATCTAAAACTGATCAGAACTAAGGTTTTACTACATCAACATCTGTTGTTTTTTTGTCTGTTGTTTTTGTGTCAACTGGAAATAACAGTCAAACAAACTTGGCTGTTGATGTTAAAGACTAACTTCTCTTTGAAATTACTTAAGCCTTCGGAAACCTAGATAACTAAACCGTATTAATTTAGGATCAAATTATTACGATTAAATTAACTTGGTTAATCAGACTGCTCTGGAAGTCTTCTCTATTTCCTTTTTTTAAACGGGACAGAGTAGATTTCCTTGGCTAGTGTGATAAATCAAGTTAATTTGACCTTCATGCTTTAGGTTCGGTTGTAGGCATAAATTTATAAACAACGTTTTATCATAAGCATAGATTTTAGTTTCTTCCTTAAATTTTCAGCTAATTTCATTCAGCAGTGACTTCAATTGATACATTAAAATCGGCTTTCCCATGAAGGACTGGAAGATGCTTTTTATTTCTTTCTTTCTTTTTTAAATTTAAACAGCGCATTTGACTAGTTGCAGTCTTTTGTTGGAAACCTGATGTTAAGTATCCATTCCGGTCACGACAGCTGAAACATCTCTAGGGAAATTGACTCAAATTACTATTCCGGCAAATTTTCATTATTATGCGGATACTCATCGCGGCTAGCTGCATAAATTAAGACTTGAATCAAATCCAAGTTTTTCCACCTAACATTTAATTTTACTTTATAGGATTAAAAAAATTTATATTTCCGCTAATTTCCGTTTCGAAATGCCCAAATTTGTTCGTTATTTTCATTAGAAGTAAAAGGATCCAAAATTTAACTTAAATGAAATATTTATTTACAAAGTCCCTCTAGATCTAATCCTTTTGGCGAAATTTGAAGGCGAAATCTATTCGGCACTGATTCTAAATAACGGCATCCTAATTCATAATAGGGCGGGCAAATTTAGATATTAAGAAACATTAAGACCAAAACTCAATCGCGCCACATCGGCATTTTAGGATAAATGATAATAAACGGCGTTAGAATAAAATCTTATTTCACCTAAACATTAATCACTAAACATTAAAATAGGGCGAGAGAAATCCAGCATTAGTTGCTTCGCAGAGGAGAGATTATTATTGACTTGTGCTCTTTGGTGAAGTTTGTGAAATGAAGGTCAGTCAGACCAGCGCGATTCTTTGTTCAATTCTCTGCCTTCGTTTCTGACGGACACGCACTCGAAAAGTGAGTTACACACTCTAGCAGCCTCTTTTTTCTTGTCCGAGTCTCTGGATATTTTCACGATATATTGACTTTGCAGATACGCGTCTTCAACTAAAACAAATTATATTTTTCGCTGAGAATTATTTTTGGCCGGTGTGGTATTGTGACATAAATGAATGGGACCCTGAGGGCATGAGGAGCAAACTCTCACTTTCCTCTACGCTGCCCACCCCACTTGGGAACAAACGACTGAATTTTCTAAGTGTCCAACTGCCCCCAGCTTGAATGAAGGGATCAGATAAAACAGACCAGGATTTTAAAGTTGGAATATTAAATGAGGACAGAAGAATGAACACCGACTCGGAACAGAGTGGAAGCAGCCCGGCAGGGGCGAGGAAGGCTAGATTATTTTTTTTTATAACTTTTTTATTGTAAATTCATGGACAACAGAGACAAGGTTTATTTCTTCAATAAAGTATTGTTATCTTCAGTACCCGAGCCGTTTACTTTGTAATCCAACTACTTGAGTGAACCAGATAAACGCCCTAAAGGCTTGGACACAGCAAAACATTGCGCACAGTAAAGACTTGTTTACACCAGCGACATAAACACAAGCACAAGTTAAGTGCGGAAGTAACAGCACAAGAATAAACACAAACACAGGAGAAAGTACGCACTGATTCTTTCTATTCTCACCAGTAATTCACGCATTTAAAGCACAAGTACAAGAAAACCAAACTTGTTCGTTTTATTCTTCTTACGCTTGCTCTTTAATTTTGTGAATTAGTGATGATCAAGAAAAGAATGAGTGTGTTCCTTCTTCCCATGTTTCTGCTTATGCTTTGGTTGTTGACGATCTCACTGAACTCAGTTGTACCGGTTTTGCTTGCGTATATGTCGCTAGTATAAACTAATCTTTAACTTACATTGTTTTCCAACCAAGCGATTGTTGCATTCAATGTTGTTGCAGATTTATTGAACAAATTGCTGTTCTTTACACATCGCAAGCAACAATCTCAGCGCTAAAAAACGACGTAAATTTACTGCGCGCAATGCTTCACTGTGTCCGAGCCTTTACGTTTGAGAAAACCAGAAGTACTTCAACAACAAAGTACAAGTGTCGATCACCACCTGTCTTAGTGCAACTTTACTCTAAATTTTGATTATTAGTGCTTCTTTGTAAATCTCTAGAACTGCTTGAGACAATTCTTTTTAAACCTCATCAAATAATCTTCATGATGTGTATAATAATGTCTGAAACTTTCATTAAGATTGATTCACTGTAACACCTAGAAATTTCAAGGCAAACGTAGGCTACAAACTGGCCAAAAATCTGCGTTAGTAGAACATTCATCGTTTTGACGTTTGCGGATCATCCATACCTCCATGACTAGTACATTTTAGTTTGAATTCTGTTGCAACTTTTGAATGTAAAGCATTGACAATATTCGCACTAAGGTGAATGAAAAATATCGGTATTAGAGAGATTAAGATTCACGTTTACGGCAAACGGCAAACGTCAGATTCAAGTTGAGAATTTCTCGGAATAAAAAAGAAGCCGATAAAAACTGTCCAGAACAACTCTTATGGATAAAAATGGCGTGAAAATACTTATTTTTTGAAGAACTAATAAACGGTAAACGACAATTAAAGGGAAAACTTGGTCACGTGGTACAAATTCACGTTTGCCGTTTGGCGTAAACGTGAATCTTAATCTCTCTATTGTCTCCGAAAAACTGCATTGAAACACCTGAAGGTCTTTCTCAAACTCGCACCAACACTCGTATTTTCAGATTAAAGCACTAGCTGGTTTAAATCAAGAGAGAGGAGAGAGCTAAGTTCTGCTTTTGATAAACCCTTAGTAAATCTTTGTGGTAAAAATCAGACTTATCTTTGTCAAGCAGTTTGCATCTCGACGCAAAGTAAGCCACAAACAAGTGTTTTTCAGGAACGAAATCGACCAAAAAATAATTATCTCGACTGTTTTATTGTTATGAAATAAAATGGTGCAATCTTCCTTGAAGTGGCTCTTGGGGTCGTCACGCAGAGACAAACGCCTTGCGTGACTATCTCAAGGACAACTGCAAACAAGACTACGGTTCTGAAGCAAACTGGAAATAAAAAGGATTCATAACGCACTCCTTTGTGGCGCATTTTGCGATATAAACAAATCATTGGCAAAGTTAGTCTCAAATTACACACTAAGCGTTATCCAAGACCTTTTTTCTTGATACTGTGAACTTCTTTTAGTTCCCAAGTGATGAAAATGCCAATTCTCCTTGCTCATTCTCACAGCTCATTTATAACAGTAAAGTGATTTCTCGCGTGCCAAACCAATACCCTAAATTGCTGTTTTCTTATTCTAACCACCCTTCCAGCTTCAAAACGTATTGCTTGTGACTAAAAAACGATTCCAAAGTTCAAGGTGCCAAAAGCTAGTACCCACTCCCCTTGCAATTTAGGCAATTTAAGATAGATTTGAGATTCGTCAAAAAGTTCACAGTAAATTAACCAAGAAATAAACGAGCACAGACATGCGATCCACCAAGACTATACAGTCAAGACAAGTCATTCATTCAGTAAGTAAATAAAGTCAAAGTCAATAAAGCATTAAGTTGTTCAGTCAATACGTCGATATACCAGTTAAGCAGTTAATAAGAAGATATATCAGTATATCATGCAGTCAGCAAGTAACGAGGTAAATTGTTCAACTAGTTCGGAAAACAAGCCCTCCTACACTATAAAAAAAGGATTTCACATAGTCGCCATTTTGGATTTTTTAAGGGAATAACCTATGATTTTGGTCAAAAATTACAAACTTCCTCTTCGTTCGTTTTAGGAAAAAATAGGCCTTGAAGTAGTAATTGACGATTATCTACTTAAAAAACAAGCCGTCCTAGACTGTAAAATATGGATATTAAACAGTGGCCATATTTGATTTTCTCAAAGGGGTCAACCCATGATTTTGGTCAAAAAATAGAAATTTTATCTTTCCATGTTTTTGGACAAATGGGCCTTGAAATATTGTTTAATTATCATTGAGGTAGAAAACAAAAACAAGCCCTCCTAGACTATAAAAAATTGGATATTACAAAGTTGCCAAACTGAGATTTTTTATATAGGTGTTAACCCAAGATTTTGGTCAAAACTTGCAAATTTCCTTTTAGTTTGTTTGTTTGTTTCTTTTTTGGCAAAATAAGTCTAGAAATAATGTCTGATGATCATCTAGTTAAAAATCAAGCCCTGAGCCAATCGAAGGTGTTAGCAATTTAACAATTACTAAGTCGTTTTTTCTTGCAACAAATCATTCAGCCTGTATAAATTTTTATCCACAGTCAGTCAGCCGGTCAGATATGCAGTCAGCCAGTCAATCAGCCAGCCAGTCAGTCATCAGCCAGTTGGCCAGTCAATCATTCAGCCAGTCAGTCTGTCTGTCAGTCCGGCAGTCAGTCAGTAAGTCAGTCAGCCAGTCAGTCAGTCAATGATTTTGGTCAAAACTTGCAAATTTCCTTTTAGTTTGTTTTAGGAAAAAAATAGGACTTGAAATAGTGTTTGACAATTATCTAGTTAGAAAACAAGCCGTCCTAGACTGTAAAATATGGATATTAAACAGTGGCCAAATTGGATTTTCTCAAAGGGGTCAACCCATGATTTTGGTCAAAAAATGGAAATTTTATCTTTACATGTTTTTGGACAAATTGGCCTTGGAATGTTGTTTGATGATCATTGAGGTAGAAAACAAGCCCTCCTAGACTATAAAAAATTGGATATTACAAAGTTGCCACACTGAGATTTTTTACATAGGGGTTAACCCAAGATTTTGGTCAAAACTTGCAAATTTCCTCTTTGTTTGTTTGTTTGTTTCTTTTTTGGCAAAATAAGTCTAGAAATAATGTCTGATGATCATCTAGTTAAAAATCAAGCCCTCAGCCAATCGAAGGTGTTAGCAATTTAACGATTAATAAATCGTTTTTTTTTTGCAACAAATCATTCAGCCTGTATAAATTTTTGTCCACAGTCTGTGAGCCAGTCAGCTATGCAGTCAGTCAGTCAGCCACTTAGTCGACCAGTCAGTCAATTAGTCAGTCAGCTAGTCGATCAGTCAGTTAATCAGCCAGTCAGTCATTCAGCTAGTCGGGTCAGTCAGTCAGACAGCAAGTCAATCAGTCAACAAGCCAGTCACTTAGTCAGTCAGTCAGCGAGTAAATCAGTCACTCAGTATCAGTCAGCCAGTCAGTCATCAACCAGTTGACCAGTCAATCATTCAGCCAGTCAGTCTGTCTGTCAGTCCGGCATTCAGTAAGTCAGTCAGTAAGCCAGTCAGCCAGTCAGTGAGTAAGTCAATGATTTTGGTCAAAAATTGCAAATTTCCTTTTAGTTTGTTTTAGGAAAAAATAGGCCTTGAGGTAGTGTTTGAAAATTTTCTAGTTAGAAAGCAAGTCGTCCTAGACCATAAAATATTGATTTTAAACAGTGGCCATATTGGATTTTCTCAAAGGGGTCAACCCATGATTTTGGTCAAAAAATGGAAATTTTATATTTGTATGTTTTTGGGCAAATGGGCCTTGCAATATTGTTTGATGTTCATTGAGGTAGAAAACAAGCCCTCCTAGACTATAAAATTTTGGATATTACAAAGTTGCCATGCTGAGATTTTTTCATAGGGGTTAACCCAAGATTTTGGTCAAAAATTGCAAATTTCCCTTTCGTTTGCTTTTTTTTTGGCAAAATAAGTCTAGAAATAACGTCTGATGATCATCTAGTTAAAAATCAAGCCCTCAGCCAATCAAAGGTGCTAGCAATTTAATGATTAATTATTGTTTCATAAAGTGCTAAGTTCAACCATTCTTTTTGCTGATTTTTTTTCAGTTGTTGAGTTGAGGTTGCCACTTTGAGTTGCATAATTGTCTTTTCATCAACAATCTAAACTTAATTCATTGCTTTCTGTTGTAAAACTTTTCCTTAAACTTTCTAGGTACAATTGTAGTGTACATAAGGTTCTTTGAACCAGAAATTGACTTGGATGAATGGTAATATGAAACTTGCAACAAATCATTCAGCCTGTTTAAATTTTTGTCCAAAGTCAGTCAACGAGTCAGCTATGCATTCAGTCGGTCAGCAAGTCAGTCAGCCAGTTAGTCAACCAGTCAGTCAATTATTGACTGACTGGTTGACTACATTATTAGTTAGGCAGGCAGTCAGCCAGCCAGTCAGCCAGACAGTCAGTCAGCCAGTCAGTCAGTCACCCAGTCGGTCAGTCAGTCAATCAGTCAGTCAGCAAGTCAGTCAATCAGCCAGACAGTAAGCCAGTCAGGCAGTATGTTAGTCCGTCAGCCAGCTAACAAGTCAATCAGTTAGTGAAGCTGGCTGTATAAGCCACAATGTAGATTGCATGTCTGATCTAAACAACAGTCAGTTTTACATCTCCTCATCTTCCATGTGAAAATCTTGAGAACTTTGAACAAAGCTCTAACCATATTGCTAACAAAATTTAAAATTTGTTATGGTTTTCAAATTTTAAATTTTACAAAATATTATAAATGAGATTTCAATATCATTGGTTCACTGACAATATGGCAGTTCTAAATTTTTGCAATGACTTTGCAAGTGCAAAAATTGGCACATGAAAATGATGTAAAACTGCCTTTTAACTATAGCAGAACTTAGCATATATCTATAACATAGCTGTGGCAAAACAGCTGATCAAAAGCAAATCAATACTTATCCAGGCGTAAAATCAAAAATCTATTAGGCGTGATTAATCATCAAGCCAAAGGTTTTAAAGTGAGTGGTTCTTTGCACAATAGGATTACGAAAATGAATTTTTACATGCATTTTCATAAAATAAGATGAAGGCTGTGATAATTTCAAAAGCCAGACAGAAAATCAATGTTAAACTGCTATATGTAACCTGCTCCAGTGGTTCATTGAAACTCTCAAATTAAGTTTCAAGTGGTATGAACACATAAAAAGTGTTTTGGACAGTAAATGTTTTCCTTCATTTTGTGTAGACAGTGACTTTGATTGCATTTTGAGCTTCAAATACAGACTGCTTTTCCTTAAAAAGTTAGGGTCAAGTGAAGTTTTCCAACTACAATGCACGAAGCCAGATGAAAATAGACATTGATTCAACTCACTTTTTTACTTCAATTCTTTGAGGTGTTCCCGATTCTGTTCAAAATCAAAACCAACGCTTCTTGACAAAAGCAACTAAAGTGATTTTGCCCTCAACTACATACAAGGCAACAGCTGTTGATAACTTTGCCTTGTATGTTTTACTTACTAATTTCTGCAGTTGAAAGATTGTACTAAGAGACCTTGTAGCACAAAAAACCCTGCACAAGAAATCTCCACATGCCTTGTATCATGTGAAAATAGTAGTGAACTACTGTGTGGGCGCAAACCAACCAACCCCTTAAAGATGCACTTTATTGTTAACTCCTTTAAAGTGCATTTAAATGCATTTTTAATTTTGTGTCCTGGATAAGATTAATAGTTATCTTTTGAACAAGCAAGCCACATTTTGTTTATCTGGTTCACTCAAGAGCTGGATTACAAAGCAATCTATACAGCACTTACGGTACTTAAGATAACCTCTAAAGCTTAAATGTTGAAGGCTTGATCCAGTCTGTTTGTGGCATAGTGCATCTGATCTGGATAAGACAAAAAATGGGCCTACATAAGCAACAGGTTAAACCAACTAAGTCAAGTTACAATCATTAAGATTACAATAACAAATTATTCTGTTTTTTCATTTCATTTATTTTCTAAGAACCATTAAAGTTAAGTGGATTGAATAATAATTATAGAGAAAATTTAAGGGCCTTCTTTCTCCAGTGACAAAACAAAAGTGCTGTCCAAAAGAGTGTTTTCACATGACATCACGAAGGCCATGTTGGTGTCCCAAACCAATCCTGTGGGAGTTAAACTCTTTCATTATGCAAACGCTTTCTTTTGTTCCAATAAATTTGCATAGATGCTGGCTACGTGAGTGAAAACACTCGATAGTTTGGCTAAGGGCTAGCATGTCTGCAAGACTGTAAGACTACTTCAGGCTAGTAAATGTAAACAACATCTTGACAAAAGGGTAAGCAATTTTTAAAATTTTCATCTCACCCTGCCCAATCAAATTTGTTATTTCAAGGGTTGAATAAAATCTCGGAATCTATTACACAATGTCTTATAAACATTTTCGCCAAATAAATAAGTTGGTCCCTCAAGCCCTTTTGTAACAGATTGTAGCTTCAGTAATAAAAATTAATAATTTATTTATAATAATAATAATAATAATAACTTTACTCATTGAGGTTACCCACATAACATTCAGAGACTGGTAAATTTGAGGAAGTAGAGTAATGTATAGTACATGTAAAACTGTCGAATTTAACTAAGAGTCATCCCTAATCAAAATGACAACCAATTTACTACATGATTAAGTTACATTCTACTTTGCCATGCTAGTAGTAGTACAAATGAAAGTCACAAACCAACCTATGAACTTGTGATCTCTATCCTGTGGTGATAATGTCCTTTAGTTTGCACAGCTGCCTCCATCATTGGAGCCACTCATCAACATGCATCTGAAGATCTGTTCCACCCTGTTCAAAACAAATTGCCACATTAATTTTAATATCAAAAGATTTCGCCTGAATAAGGGTTGTGGAACAACAGTGGGGTGAAATACCTAATTCCCGTGGAACAACTTGCTTTTAGGGGATAACCCCAGCTGTTCCTCAGATCAGGGCTGTCAATAAGGGCAGGAGGTCTAGGATTTTCCTCGGCTTCTAAAGGCCATAACTAAGGGTCTTCAATAAGAGCCGGCAGCTAGCGAAATTTGCTGGCTATTTCATGTAAACTTGCCACCTACTTTTCATTGGAAATTACTCCAGTTTTTTTAAAAAAATCGCATGATTTAAAACAGTTACTAAAACAACCAGTGGTTCATACTGTAGCTTATTATATTGGTGAGACAAAATAAATAAACGCAGGTAAATAAGAAATTATTCATTTGCTGTCACTGAATAAAAAAGCCAAAATTTAATGATGTCTGTGTTCTGTTTAAAAACTCTAATTTTTGCTCCATTTTGGCTAAGTCAGGGTTGTCGTTAAGATTTCAAGTTGCTGGGTAAATACAAGACGTAGGCGGGGAATCAAACACCTAGGGGTTTCTTTTGGTTCTAATTTTCTTTTATTTTCCATTAAAAGTAGCCGGGGGCCACACTTATAGTAGCCGGGGGAAATCCACGGCCCCCGGCTCTTAATGACAGCCCTGTAAGTAGAGCAACACATCGGGCTACCATATTTTCTTCCGATGAGCAAGCAACATGTTTTTGCTGAGATAAAGTCAAATTTACAATGTATGTTAGCTGAAAAGAAGGGGCGGGGGGTGTTGGTGGGACTGCAAGACTACAGTGTACTTCAGGCTAGTAAACTTAAACATCTTGACAAAAGGGTACACAACTTTTTAAAAATATTCATCTCACCCTGCCTAATCAAAGTTGTTATTTCAAGGGTTGAATAAAATTTTGGAATCTAATGGGCAAGAGCAGCTTGAATTACACTTGAATTTCATTGAGGTTACCCACATCACATTCAGAGACTGGTAAATTTGAGGAAATAGAGTAATGTATGGTACATGTAAAACTGTCTAATTTAACTAAGAGTCATCCCTAATCAAAATGACAACCAATTTACTACATGATTAAGTTACACTCTATATACTTAACCATGCTAGTAGTAGTACAAATGAAAGTCACAAACCAACCTATGATCTTGTGATCTCTATCCTGTGGCAATAATGTCCCTTAGTTTGCACAGATGCCTCAATCACTGGAGCCACTCATCAACATGCATCTGAAGATCTGTTCCACCCTGTTCAAAACAAATTGCCACATTACTTTTAATATCAAAAGATTTTGCCTGAATAAGGGTTGTGGAACAACAGTGAGGTGAAATACCTAATTCCTGTAGAACAACTTGCTTTTAGGGGAAAAACCCCAGCTGTTCCTTAGAACAGGCCGGTCAATAAGGGCAGGAGGCCTAGGAATTTTCCTGGCTTCTAAACGGCATAACTAAGGGTTTTCAACAAGAGCTGGCAGCCAGCTAGCCTAAATATCATCCAATTACTTTGAGTCGTTATTACTACCTCAGTAACGTCTGAATCGACCGGCTGTTAATGACGTCAAGTGACGTCACTACTCCTTGAACTTTGCTTTAATTCATGCAAAAAGTAAAACACGATTTTCAAGTGGCAAACCAAGAAATATTGTTTGGAAATGTCCGCATGATACAGAATTACTTTATTTTTTCGATTCGATTCACGTTTAACATGCAAACTATCAACTGCATGCATTACAACTCTGAACCGGTTGTACTGAATTCTATATTCAAACTCGGTCGCAATCACGCAATAAAATAAACACACACACGGAACACTTACTTCAAAAACACAATAACTGGCTTTAATTGAAAAGAAGGTATTTGGTCCTTAACAAAGAAAAAAACCAAGGAAACAAGAAAGAAAAGGTAACAGAATCATTACACTTGACACTGAAAATAGCAAGAAGGTTGAATTACAACATTGATCTAAAAAAACTTTGCGAAAACAAAATCACCAGCTGCCGAAACAACAAAGCGGCTCTAAATGAAACACCTACTGAATCTCTGCAATGATTCTTCATTCGCAGTTTAATTTAATTAGCATTTCAGTTTCGAAGACAAGGGAAATTTTGTTGTTGAAGATAAAGATTAAGCTTATCGAAATGTTTGAACCACACGAAAGAATGCAAGGGATGCGATCCACTAAATATCAAGTGACAATCCCGCTAAAATTTTTCATAATTATACATAATTATGCAAATGTTTAGACAATCAACCAATCAAAATCACTACCCAGTGTTCGGGTAGTGAGTGACGTCACTGGATGGCATTGAAATTTTTAAATTTTGTAAATTTTTTTAGCCATTTCTTAATTAGTCTTAAATTTTACATTGTAGTATATTTATTTTATATTGTATGTAGAGAGCGTCCTCGATGGGGACAACCTCTGTCGTTTCCTTTTATGTATTCTTACATAATAAAATAAATATTTGATTTGATTTGATTAATGGCCCGTCCATTCAGACGTTACTGAGGGAGTAATAACGACTCGAAGTAATCGGATGAAATTCAGGCTATTTCACGTGAACTCGCCACCTACTTTTCGTTGGAAATTACTCCATTTTTTTTTTTTTTTTACAAATAACATGATTTCAAACAGCCACTAAAATAACCAGTGGTTCATACTGTAGCTATTGGTAAGATGAAATAAAATAATAACCGGTAAATAAGAAATTACTTATTTGCTGTCACTGAATAAAAAAGGCCAAAATTTAATGATGTCTGTGTTCTGTTCAAAAACTCTAATTTTTGCTCCAGAATGCTGGAAATGTATTCTAAGAGGCCTAGAAACAGGTGCGAGTTTTTTCTGTCTCTTCCTAATCCAAAGCTTTTGCCACCTATTTAAAACCTTATTGAAAACCCTGATGAGAAACCCTGATAGCAAACGAAAGAAAAATAAAACCAAAGGGACCTGTTTAATAACTGTTCAAGTACCCAGCCTGCAAAAACAGACCTTTCTCCTCGCTCATTGCCACTGGGGGACATTTCATGAGGAGGGACGTTTGTCACTCAGTGACAGAAATTCCATACCCTTCACTAGATGACATAAAATCTGCCCAGAAGTTGGTCATAAGCGCTGAATGGATGACGGAGTGGTCACATTCTTTTATTAAAGACTTACAGTGGAACAATAGATCGCAGTTAAGTCAGTCAGTCAGCCAGTTAGTCAATTAGTCAGTCAATTAGTCAGTCAGTCAGTCAGTTAGCCAGTCAGCCAGTCGATCAGTCAGTCAATCAGCCAGTCGGCAAGTCAATCAGTCAACAAGCCAGTCAGTTAGTCAGTTAGTCAGTCAGTCAGCAAGTCAGTCACTCAGTATATCAATCAGTCAGTCAATCAGTCAGTCAGTCTGCCAGCCAGTCAGTCAGTCAGTCATCAGCCAGTTGGCCACTCAATCATTCAGCCAGTCAGTCTGTCTGTCAGTCCGGCAGTCAGTCAGTCAGCCAGTCAGTCAGTCAGTCAGTCAATGACTTTGGTCAAAAATTGCAAATTCCCTTTTTGTTTGTTTTAGGAAAAAATAGGCCACTTTGCCGCCATTTTCGAACATCTGGGCAACTGAAAAAGCCTGCGCTCAAATTACTGCAGAATCCCAGATGTTTGACTATAGAAGTTCAAAGTAAGTTTTTGAACCGCCGTCAAATCAGTGTTGTTGTCAGTGATGTTTTTGAATACTTTTATTTAAAAAAATAGTACTCATCCTTGGGTCTATTTTTTTGCACCCCATTTGACGTGACAACATATATTTTATGCAGCAATTTTTTTCCAAATAAATGCGCAAATCCTGCAAGGCCACGATCTAGAAAAAACCCTGTAGTACATTATTGTAACATTCACTCTGTATGGCTAAATTCAATAATATCTCTATTCATGTCTCACTGTATGCACTGTGTGTTCTTGCAACTCTATTTATATGCAATCGTCCATTGGCTTGGCTTTAGAAGTATTATGTCTAGCTATGAATCTATGGCAAAACAGTCAATATTTTTAGAATATATTCTTCTCTAGAAGAAGCATTAGAGTTTTGCTGGAGCTCGTTTGCAAATGAACACAACACTTAACCAAAATCGACCAGGAGAAATATAAATTGAACAAATTTGCATTTGGAACTCAAGCACTACAGGATTTATTGTGTAAACATTGATTTGCATCATCAGTATAGAATTTCTGTTGCTGATTCTTGCAAAACGTTCCAAGCGGTGAGGAGCAAGGATAATAGGTTGTTTTTTGCAGGCTGATTCCCTGCCAACTATAGTTTCATATACCCATCAACTTGACATTTTTAGCCAGAATTCTACCCCATGTAAATGACTTCCTAGCTTGTGTCAGCAAACATCTCCAGAACTAAATCTTTTTCTAAAATTCTGCAAGTAATCAATGAGAGTACTACCAATAAAGGTTCCCAAACCAACCTGTTATAAGAACTTGTGATCTCTTTCCTGTGGCCATGATCTCCTTTATGTCAGCTACTCCTCTAATGTTGGAGCCACTTATGAACACCTGAAGATCTGCTACAATCCTGTTCAAGACAAATCTTTGTTCTTCTCTTCTGCCTGAAAAAGAAAAAAAAGGAATTGAAGATTGAGCAAAGTTTCATGTAATTATGTACATGATAATTTTAGAATTCCAAGGTATTATTAAATACGGTTAAACCTCTCCACAATGGCCACCTTTTGGGGACAGAAAAAAGTATCCATGATGATTGATGATTGGATCTTTTATCAAATTCTCTCAACTGATTCTTTTATTGGCGTAGCGAGGTGAGATAATTTGTCAGTGATACTACATGAACTCATGTACATGTTTGCAATAGTTTGATGTAACTAGCAGTAGCCATTGGCTAGGAAGTGTGGGCGAAACCATTTTTATAATTATATAGGTGAATTTGATTGAAATATTATTGTATCAATCAATCGGTAGATATCAATGACACACTACGTTTGGCTTATCAATTTATCTTAATTTTACCGATTTCATCGATTAATATCCGAAGATACATCTATTCATCCAAATGATAACTGGTTTCATGCTAATGGTGAATTTGTTGACAATTGAATTGCAATTGAGAGTCGAAGTATCAAACAATTATCACTTTTTAAAACCAGGCACCAGTTGTTTGAAAGGTGGATAACACTATCCACCGAATAAATTTCTATCCAATGGATTATTGGTTTCCCTAATACTTATCCTCTGGATAGCGATTTATCCGGTGGATAGCGCTATCCAGCGTTTGAACAACCAGGACCAGGTTTAAAATCGTCTTCTGATGGCCAATATTGGTCAGGTTTGTGGGAGACCACTATTTGACGATTTAGATCTGCCGCCCTTTCAAAATAACATCAGTGTAGCAGTTCCAGGTGTAGATACATCTCAGAGAAGCCAATGTATAAAAATTGAAATCAATACACGAGGAGCTGCAAGCAGTAAAATTTCTGTCCTGTTATCTAATCAGTTAAATCATCAAAGTTGACAGGTCTTCCTGATAATCAAAGCGACTGCTCAGTTAACCATTTACACCTTCAGTGCAAAGACTGTCACAAAAACATTTTAAAACACCTTCAGCATAATTGCTTACCATAACAGTGGTAGGTCACGCACATCTGGTCGGTTTTAAAGAACTTGATTGTGACCGCTGTTTTCATTCAGTGGCTGTGCGCGTTGATATGCTAACGTTTAAACCAGACTGGAACATAAAATTTTTGTTATAAAAGCAAAGCAGCCACTGAGTAGAAACTAAGCTGTCCCAAAGTATTCCGTTTCATTAGTGTACATTCATTTTGATGGGACCTGTATGATGAATTTACCACATGTATGTAAATAAGATCAAGATTTAAAACATATCATTTATTCTTTTGTGGAGTAAATTCATTTTTAAAAAGTCTAACCGGTAAACCACTTTCTTCCCGTAGTTGTGAAAAATTTTCTTCTTGTGTATTAGATTTCAGTATCTTCATTTCGCCCCAGAATAAATTAGTTTGCGCGCAAATGGCTTCTAAAAAAATCACAAGGTTTGTCCCTCTTCGGGTCCACCTTCTGGAGATACGCCGGCTTGGTAGCTGGAATACATTACCGAGGCCAAGATCTGCTATTTTTTTCCTCCCCATCATTTCTTCCCATGACATTTGTTTATATTTGCAGTGAGAATGCACTGCATATCAGTGGATTTTACTTCATGCGGCTTGCAACTTATGAAAGAAGAGTGCCGGATTCGCTTTGTTTGCCTTTAATTCATTGTCGAATGCAAAGTAAAAGAACGGACTATTGTAAAGTAAGAACTGAAGTTTTAAATCTGTTTCCCGATGAAAATAGTGCACAGGTTTCGTGAAACGCGTGAGTATTACCTCTGTTTAATATACCTAATGTGATGACTCGTCACTTTTTCGATGGGCGACAGGGAGACAAACAACAATTTCTTTCGCAAATTTAAGTATAATTTACTTATCAAGACCATTTGAGGACGATTTTCCAGTTCGTCATGTGCTTCATTACTTGGCGGCTTATTATGGCTACGAGTGAGGAGTTAGATGACAATGTTTGTGTGCTAAAATTACACTTATAATTACTGACAGAAATTACTTTGTACTGAAACACAGGAAAGCCATACTTGTTTAACCCCAGCAAAAAACTCTCCTATTGTGGAGAAATGTTTCCTAATGGTTGCACTAAAATCTACTACTCTGCATTTGTTCTCTGCAACATCGTGGGAATAACCTAATGTTTACAGTAAAATCTAATAATCACTGCATTTCGGCTCTCTGAAACCTCATGGGTAGAACATACCTGATGGTTACACTAAAATCTAATAATCACTGCGTTTTGGCTCTCTGTAACCTTGTGGGTAGAACACACCTGATGGTTACACTAAACTCTGATAATCACTGCATTTCGGCTCTCTGTAACCTCATGGGTAGAACATACCTGATGGTTACACTAAAATCTAATAATCACTGAATTTCGACTCTCTGTAACCTCATGGGTAGAACATACCTGATGGTTACATTAAAATCTAATAATCACTGCATTTCGACTCTCTGTAACCTCATGGGTAGAACATACCTGATGGTTACACTAAACCCTGATAATCACTGCATTTCAGCTCTCTGTAACCTCATGGGTAGAATATACCTGATGGTTATGCTAAAATCTAATAATCACTGCATTTTCTCTTTGTAACCTCATGGGTAAAAAATTGAATGCCTCTCTCCCGGAAATTTTGTCCTCTCCTTTGATAAAGCAGTAAAAGTCAGTTATCTTTATAAAATGCGCCATGAAGATGTCAAAGAACAAAATAAGCTGAAGTTTTCTATCTAGCCCGAAGAAAACCTATTCCTGAAAAGCAGCACTGATTCCTTTCTCTTAAAAAAGAAAATGCATATCCCCGTGAACCAGATTTTTACCAGCAGCAATTTGTTGATGTTTTGCTACACTGAGTGAGAACATGACAATCACTTCAGATGCTTTCATTGACATGAGTTCCTATTTCGATATGTCTAATTTAAGCTTCGCCGCGTGATAGCTCTTCATTAGCGAAAAGCTGTGAGTGATATTTGGATTGACATGTTGTTTAGGATCCCGAGGTTTTTAAACGCCTTCTCTCTGGCTTATCTGGTGAAGGTATTCTTGGAATTTGCCCTTCAATTCCAAATTCTTTGATGTGCCACCAGATGCCGTGCAAAAATATCACCGCTTGCAGCTCCTTGTGAATCATTAGCGTATGCAATCAAGTAATTTTTATCGATTGTTAATGGAAAACAGTGAAAATCTATCTAAGGAAATCTTTTAGCCTGAATTTCAGACATCCCTTCGACTGAAGGGGATGTCTAAAAGAGAACAACTGAGAACTGAACATTATTACCAAAACGCTTTTGTTATTATGTACAAAATAAAGGGTTTTAAAGAGAAACTTGTGTGTGTTGTAGTTTCCACATTTCTCATTTTTATGTTTGTTGATTAGTTGTTACTAGTGGGTGTGTTTTCTTGGCTGCACTATCATTCTAACTTATGCCAAAAAAACAGAATTGATGGACTTCCATTATAAATCGTTAAAATCATAAAAAATCAATAATAGTGATTTGACACAACAATTTAAGTTATCGATTTTCACCAATTTTTATCGATTGACTGCTGCTGGGGTTAATAATAGCCTACAAGTTCTCCAGGCCACTCTGGTGGCAGGGCAGGAAAAGAATAGAGAGCTTGCAACTACATCTCTGGAATTTGAATATCTGCATCAAAAAAATTGATCCAAAATGTTGATTGGCGGGGATGACATTAGTTATGTTGTCAATAGGCCTGGCGCACGCTACTGGTGTACACGGCTATGAATCTCACATTGTTTGGCTCTTATGAACTTATTAAAACTCAGATTGCATCGATATTTGGCAAGAAGTTAAGTTTAAAAACAGCTTTCCATTGAATATTTTTTTTCTGGCTGTAAGACCAAAATAAAATGAAAATATGAAAAATATGGCTCAAAATGGGACCATTTTTAAACAGCTCGCATAACACTTACAGTCTAACCACGCATATTGTGGGATTTCTCTGTTTCTGTTAATGGTACTTTGGAAAAATTTCTCCACAGTGGTCAGTGGCTTATGAGTACCAACTGTATTAAAAATTACTGAACATAATGGCAAAACAACAAAGTTTAGGGCGTTTTCAGAAAGATGTTCTGTCTACATCCGATCTCTGTGCAGCGCGAACGTCAATTTAAAAGGAAGCTTTTGATTGACTTTCTTTTGTTGTTAAGAGGAGAAATAATAATTTTTGGAATGCTCATAAGTTAAACCTTTCTTATGGACTAACTGTGAAGACTTCAGGAAACCCATTTTTACGCTAAGGTCAAGTATCTAAGGTTAGAAAGCATTTTTTAACGTGAAAATTCGTAAACCATGCGTTCGACCGAAAATTGGATTCTAGAGTGTGCTTTGGCACAAAGATTTTGTGCGTAAAATGTGCCTAAGATGTGCATAAAGTGAGCATTTAAGTTTTGAAAAACGTGCCTAAGCCGTGCCTAAGTTGTGCCCAAACTGTGCCTAATCTGTGCACAAGATGTGCTAAAATATTGAGTCACTCAGAAAATCGTGTCTAGCCTATCGAGCTCCAATGAGAAAGAAAAGTGCGCACTCCGATTATGTCAGTTTTAAGGTTTACGAAGTCCATAAACACGGTCTGACGACCTTTTTATCCCCTAATAAGAAATAACATGAGTCAGAATACGGTTAGAGACGGCAGGGAAAGCCCCGACAAACAAGAAACTGGAATCTTAAACAGGTTAGCGTATTTAAAATAAGTGCTCAGCTCAATTACACGTTGATATACTAGTAATTTCATCGATTCAAGAATTTCTTATCCCCCTCTTAACAGAGCATTTAGTTGGAACGAAATATTTGTTTTTTCAGGAGGGCAGATTTGCATTCAAAAAAAGAATTTACTTGTGATATGACTTACAAAATGAAAACTAAAAAATTGATTGCACGCCGATGAGTCTTGAAGCAAAATTGGCACATCTCATCGATTATTATACAATCAAAGCTTAATTTGCTAAGGGCCTGTTTACATGGAGTGGGGGACCCCCGTCTAGTGGGGTTGGTTTCTTTTGTTTTCACGCTCTGTGGGACACAAAACAAAAGAAACCTACCCCACTAGACCAGGGTCCCCCACTCCATGTAAACAGGGTATAACAGAGCCAGAAAACAACAACAAACAAGCAGCTTGAATTATTTTACTACTAAGTGTAAATTCTACCTTTTTAGTCAGAGAAACATTTTTAAAAAGCAGCTGCATTTTGTATTAAAAAACAACACGCGTTGGCATGAAGGTTTCAAATTACCACTTTCATGTTGTTATGCAAATTCAGGCCAATTTTACCACGATCGCAAAAAGTATTTTCTACAACTTTTATTGGCTATTTTTGTGCCTTACTTCTTTAGCTTTACTTTTGTTATTATGGCTTCGACTTTCTTTCACGATTTCTTTTAGAAACGAAAGAAAGCTCAGTCTATAAAATTGCATGGTAATCGAAAAAGGTTCAGACCGCTTATATCGTGTGTGAATTTACACTTCATCTTCGGAGTGAACACCGACTGTGGAAGAATATTCCCGACTTTCGGCGCGCCTCAAAACTTACACTTCCTATACTTCTAACTGTATCGTGTTTGATCTGAATTATTTTTGTAATTCGTACTAAGTTTGTTCTTTTTTGCAAGTCGGGTTACAAAGATTTTCAAAAAAGTGCCCAGCATTGAATATTTGTGCCTAAACCGTGCCTAAACCGTGCCTAAACTGTGCCCAAACTGTGCCTAAAATGTGCCTTAGCAATATTTAAAACGTGCCTTAACTGTGCCTAAAGTGTGCCTAATCTGTGCCTTTGCATGTTTTTTTTCCCGTGCTTTGGCACAAAAACCGTGCCTTTTCTTGAGTGCGAATCATGCATAGGGCACGGTGTTACGCTCGTGTACACCAGTAGCATGCGCCAAACCAATACCCTTGGTTCATGCTTTCACATGTTTTTCATTGTTTGTTTACATTTGCGCTCATTTCAGCTTTGCACTGATTAAAGGAAATCTTACAGCTCAGTTGCGTTGGAGAGCTTGCTTGCAACCTAAGAAATCATAAAATGCGAAAATTGAACTTGATTGCATCACACTTATAATTTATTTGTGACATGGTCCTCTACACTAACTGGATCAGCTGACAACAAAATGAATCAATAGACACGTATCCTCAAACAACGAAATTACGACACAAGAAGAAAACAATGGACAATGAAAAACCAAAGAGAATTAGAACTGCCCACATAGCTTTTGTGCAGAGAATAATGGAAGGTGCAACAGGGATCTTAGTCAAGCCGATCACATGGAAGATTCATCAAGGGAAAAACTTACAGGATTGAAATTTACCGTGAACAAAAGCCTGGAAACTATCCAAAAACTGCATGAAACAATTCTGGAAAACACTGGGCCGAATCTGCAATAATGCAATTTAGCCATTACAGTAGTTTATGAGTACAGTAATGTAGAAAGAGGCTAGGATATCACGTTCTTGATCTCTTTGACACACAAAACTTTTTCATCAGCCCTCCTCCCCCCCCCCCCCCCCCCCCAATTCCTGCCTCTTCCTTATTCTATGGTTTGTATTTTTCAGGCGGTTGATTGTCCTCACCTTCGCCAGCAATACATGTTTAATGAAAGTTTGAGTTTGTGTTTGTATTGGATTTTCAGAGTTTAATAAACAGGCTATGTGCAAAATTTTACATAGCCATTTTTCTCCATCATGTTGTTTGCATTGCCTTTTCAAACTGAGCACAACACTTACTTCATTCTGATTAAGCTTTGCCATTTTGTGGGTAGATTGAAGCATAAATATAAGATTACTGGGTTAGGGTTAGATAGATAATAAGATAATTAGGACACCCGCAATAATAATAATTCTAAAAGTCACAGTTGTTGATTTCTAACCACATGGAAGCTTTGAAATTGCTACATGTATAGTCAGTTCAGCGCATGAAACGAAGAAACTACATGTATATGTCTATGATTTGTATGACAATATTGAGATTAACATTTAAAGTTTGAAGGCACTTGGCATTGAATCAGTCTTTTGGAAATTTATTACTTTCAGTTGTAATGGAGAAAACATATTCCTTCTGAGTTGAGATTAATCATCAGTCCCACATTTGGCAGTAAAGCAAATTGGATTTTGGATGTGAAATACAGGGGGTTCATTAAGGGCCGGGCACCGGGCAAATTGACCGGCTGTGAACACGACTTTGCCCGGCTGCTTTACATCTCAAAGAACTTCTTTTTAATAAAGGAACGTTCAAAAACACTTTTAAGTTACAATCGTGCCCTTTTCTTGATGAGTCTTATCGTGTGTAAAACATACTTTGCCGTGCAATTTCCACTTTATTACACGCAGCATGAAATCCCCTTGTGCGTTATAATTATGTGTTAAAAACAAGAATCGCCCGATAACACATTGCGAAAAGAAGTGTGCTTCATAAACGACCACCTGAAATGTACCAGTGTTGCGAGCACGTGAGCATGGTGGCCCAGAAAAGAACGTGTTCGATAGCGGGTTATTTTTCGGCTTCAACCAAAGGGCCTCCAGTAGAGAAAAAGCCAAGAGGTGAGTAGACTTCTTTGTGATTTAACCTTTTACTTGCCTGTATATATTGAATGGCTTAATCATCATGTTCAACGAAGCGAAGCGTGATTTTTTTATTCGTCTTATGGTTTACGCCAATGAATTAATTTTCGGTGCGTTCACGTTAAAACAGTGCTCCTCCCGTCAAGTCATTGAAATTTTAAAGATAAGTTGTTAAACTAATACTTTTGTGATTCACCTTCTAGCGAAAACTCATCGTCTCTCCAAATGTTTGTCTGCCACACTTCATCTAATCACTTAATCATGATTAAATTGTCTAGAAAAGTTATCTTTTTTGGTTGTTGAAAGTCATTGTCTGCAGCTTCAAAATGCAGGAAAACACATCCCTGCGACTACAGAATTTCAAAATTTTCTGGGGGAGCATGCCCGGGTGTCAAACTCAGTTGCCCTCCTGTTCAAAACCTTAATGAACCCCCTGGAAATACACAAAAATCTGAGTTGGAGGCAAGAAAGAAGGTGCAATGCAGTGAAAACAAGTACAGGTGTAGTCCAACCAATTCTACTCGCCAACAAACAGAAGGAAACAACCAGAATTTTACAACCTGGAGACCTGATGCTACTTCAGCGGAAGCCAAGAAACAAAACACTTTAGCATAGCATACTTTTGGAATACTGCGCATGTTCTGGTACAGTGTGCAGATGTGAATTTTTGAGCTCTGCAGTAGAAGTGCGCATTTTGTGTAATATAGACACTGCCCACCTAGACTATGGCCTTTCCTATTTGTGGGCAGTGAGAAAATATAATATGTCTGAATAAACTAATAAATGAAATAAATGAAATGAAATAAATGAATGTTGTTAAATAGATTACAATTTTAAGTTATTTAACGTAAATTTTGCAGTGTAAGTATGGTTAGAGATTAAAATAATAATATTTAATGAAAGCTTTCAAAATTCTATGGGACTTCAAAATATAAACTTCTTAAACTTGAATAGACTAAATTTTGGACAGCGCTCAACTCTGAGAGGAGCAGTGACTATAATGATCAATTAGTAGTAAGATTTCAATTCATCGTTTTATTGCGACAACGCTGTTTCATGTGGTCAAAGAATGGCTACACTCATCCGGCAATATTCACGAATGACCATTAAATTACAAGAACTGGCAATAAAAGCTAACTTGGGGTTGCTATGGTATTTACAAACAGCTGCCATAGTAAAAGCGAAGTTATGGTTGCTATGAGATATAAAAACAGTAAAAAATAGATGCTACGTGACGTTTAGTACTGGCGATGAAAGGCGTAGTTAAGGTGATAAAATAAATTGTGTTGCAAAAAGATTGTGTTACTTGACAACAAAGTTCTTGAGTAGGTATCTGGTTCTGTGTGGGCATGAGCTTGCTAGTTCATTACACTTGTTTACACTGCACAAATTCTTCTTACAGATGATTACATATTTTTCAAATAGGCATAAATTACATTTGTTGCTAATACTGCTATAAGGTTTGCACTGCTTAAGGACTCTCCACCGGTAATCATGCAAGGACACACGTAAAAAGTTGCCTGAGAAAGCAAACACCTTTCTCTGCTTTTTCTACAAAGTAATAACCACTTCCATTCTTCAGCATTTCCAAAGTTTTAGATTAAAAGTGTCTACATGTATTTTTTGTTTGTTAAACAAAACGATCTATAGTTTCAAATGGGGGATTGTGTTAATCGTTTGGATCGTTTCGTAGTACAATGCCACAGTCCTAAAAAGACAAACCGTAGAAAGGATTGAATTCCTTGCATAATGGATATCATGATTCCAATGAAAACAAGGCAACTATTTATTACTTTATAGTAGTTGAAAAAGTCTTGAGTGAAAATATTCCTTACTTTACTTTATATGAGAGCTTAAAGTTGCCAAAGTTGCATTCGTGGGGTGCTTACCATTTGACAGAAAATTTCGAAAGTTCCGGATGGAAGGTAAATGGTAAGGTCACTTTTCGGAAATTCCAACCGAAAATTGAGGAGTACGTTTTGAGGTAGTCCTTTCATTCCGGTTGGTACGAACCAAACGGAATGTTGCTTACCATTAACCAATTTCTCGGTTCCAGACTCACGCTACACAAATTCGCCCCTATTTTGGATTCAAACCGTAACGGATGTGGCATTTCTACGGTAAACTGGTAAATCGCTTACCATTATGCTTTCGACACCTCAACCGGATTTTTCTGTCAAATGGTAAGCACCCGTGGTCTCACATTACACAGCTCATTTGGGAAACAAACTACGTTCATTCCCCTTTTCTAACTGAAGCGCTGCTTATTCTTAGTAAAACTGTACATATTTCCTCACTTAACTGGTTACCTTTGCACAAGATAATTTTATATATACACTGTACTGTTTCAAAATTCACTGATCCTTATTTCACAAAATGAGCCGCAGTGCAGTACACATTTTAAAAAACCATGACCTGAATGAAGGTATTTTTAGCTTATCTTTTTTGCTTACACTTTTTATTACCTAGCTTTTTCTGCAGTCATTGTAAACAAGCAAGAACAAAATAGTTTTAGGGTTTCGAATGTACAAAACTATGCACCTAATTATACTTGGTTTTCACTTGATGTCACCAAAATTCAAACTAAGAAACTATCGCTTCTTCTGAGTTTCTACTTTCATGTGAATACGGGACACAAACATGGCGTCTCCATACAAAGCTTTATAAATTTGGGTAAAACGTTCTTCTGAATATCTCGCATATGAAATATTGCACAGACCTGATTCTTGGCAAGGCTTTTTGTACATTTATCTTCTTTCATTTCTGAGATTCTAGACTTTCTGTATTAAAAGGTTTCCATTTTTACTCCTGCTTTCTCACATAAGTGGAAACCGAGAATAGATTATCAATGAATCGCTGACAAATACAGAAAGCGACACAGCTTTTTTGATCGGCATTTTATTGTACATACCGGTAATAAATTTTCAACTGAAATTCAGTTTGACTGTACTGTGTAAGGCCCAATTCAACCCTCGACCCTTTCATAAACCAAACTCAAGACCTATTTAGGCCAACCCAAATGATACAAGTTTGATGGTTGATTCAGACGTCAAAATAAACTAGTGGGACTAAATTCATTTTCACAAGGTACAATGGTCTACAATGCTTAACAGTAATTTATGCATTAGGTTCAGTACATAAGAAGTTTGATGTTTGAGATGAAGTTGCTCCACAATCGAAATTCCCATGTGGGCCATTCACACTTAATTCATGGTTTGACCCAAACTAGATATATATTATGTCGGAGTTAACCCTTGATCTACCTCCAGCGGCTGCTGGAGGTAGATCAGGCGGCTATGACAACATAAATATATATAACTAAAGATATGAATGGTAGGATTTCCGAATAACTCGATATTTAAAGTACATATGAGCTCATTATGCATGCAGTCTTAGTGTCCATAATTATATAGAATCGAAACATGAAAGCATGATGAATGTATCGCGATTATACAGAAATCTTACCAGAGATTTTCTTTCTAAACAAAGCAACGAATGTTTCTAAGCAGTTGTTTAAGCTTACCTGTATACATCATTGTAATAGCCAAGCAACGTTATGGTCGTACACAGCGAAACAAGTGGTCAACATTCCAGCGACTTGCAGTTACGCCGGCGGATAAGTTGGTCCAAAAATGACACAGAACGAGGATCGAAACATTTCCAAAGGTAGTAATCATAGGAAAGTCCATTTTGCGCGAGATCTTGACCAGTAAATGTAGCATTTTCCATTAGCAGTCGACGATCATGACTTCCATATTGCCACCGTTGGGTTCTCGTTCCCAGAATCCTCGCGGCACTAGATTTCCCGCGAATCGCGCGATTTTCAGGAAAAATCCCGCAATTTTCGTTTTTCGCGAAATTAAGTGATAATATTAGTCATCCACAGACTTTGGAACCACGAACGCGCTTAGATCGGAGGGGGGGATGTACATCAGACACCTCTAGGAACAAAGTTTTCCATTGTAGCCACATTTCGTTAGGGTTACGTACTACCTTGAGGTCATGCCATGGTTGACCTAAAATGCCAGAGCGAAAGCTATTACGATTGAAATCACGCTTAACTATTGTCTATATGTAATAGTGCTACAGTAGTTCCCTTCATAACAGGAGGTGACAAAATCTTGCGGTAAGGGACGGACCATTAGAAAAATTATGGGGTGAGGGCGGGCGAATTACAAAAAGAATATTCGCGTAAGGGAAAGTTAAATGAAAAAAATTCATGTACGCCAATTAACCCCCAAAATATTCATGCTAGGGCCTATGCCTATAACACGAAAATAACTGAAAACGCGGCGAAAATAAAAATACCATAAAGGTAACGGAAACACTCCTGGCGCTTACATTATGTTTTCTATAACATCAATACCTAAAGAACATTGTCAAAAAATGGTCTCCTTTAGGGGTCAAAAAAAGGTTGGCCCACGCCCAGGTTGGTCTTCTTAAGGGGCTTAATTCAAAATTTCCAATGAGCATCCCCTCCCCTTTCATATGGGAGTCCCCCCCCCCGGGTTAAAAATATACATATTGCCTGACAGAGTGACACGTCACAAAAAATAGCAAAAACCCTGTCAGGGGAGGCAGCTCTGGTGGCCCTTTTTCCCGTTTAACCTCTGGGAGAGAGTTAACCGTTTTACCTCCGGCGCGAGGGTTCCCATTTAACCTCTGGGACCGAGTTAATGTTCGAGCACCTCCCTGCACTTGCTGGGCCGGAGTGTGGGGTCCGTCAGCAAGCTCGACAGTCCCCCCCCGGTAAGTCAATTGTCTCCGCTGCACGGATTAGTCAAGCAGGTTTCAGAGAGTTGGCCATCTCTCACCACCCTATAACCCCACCAGCACAATCAACCTAACTTTGCTTTAGAAAATTGACCTATATATTTGGATCGAAAACTCATTTCGCTCACTTATGGTCTAAAACACTCATGGTCCGGACGGTTCTTCAGAGACGCATGCGCGTTAGGCCCAAAAAAATAGTTAGGAAGACTCGTTGATTCATACACAACATCCTCATTCACTCAGGTCCGTTCAGTTCAGCTATGCAAAATATGGCTATCATTTGTAAAAGTTGTTTTTCCTCAAAATCTCGGGTTGCTCAGCTTTCCACAAACTCCTGTTACAAAAACGCGCCTTAGACAAGTGCTCAGCATTTTATAAGATTGAATTTGCTATTAACTGTGCATGCCATTGGAGACATACATTTTCCACCCTTTCGACGACTCAAAAAATATCTAATATCATTTGATATTGAACGATCCGAAAACTGTTAAGGTCACAAGCAATGAAACAGCTTTTTGTTCCACACAACCACGGAAACGGCATTCTGAGAAATTTCAGTAGAGGTACATGTATACGCTTGGCGTGGTGTACGATGAGCCCCCCACCTTCCCCGCCGGCCCCAATTACGTTTGAAAATGCTCCGCTGCCCCTGAACTGGGTCCTAAGAATCATTTGTATTCGTAAAAGAAAAACGTAAGAAGGTCTGGTGATTCAGTCGAGAACTGCCGATTCTGTGCGGCGGGACCCTGGTGTCTTCCTCTTCAGGAGCACTCAGTGAATGCTTTTTTTGCAATGCAATTTTTTTGACAGTCAAAGATTTCCCGTTGTAAAAATTGTTCCTCGTAAAATTTCGCTATCGAGAAGACCATGAAATAAATGGAGTTGTGTAAACCCGTCTAGTCAGACCAATTTGTTGTGAAGTTTAATTAGAGTTGAATAATTATTTTTTCTCGTTTAGATTTTCTGTTTACTTCACATTTATAGGAAGCTTGTTTCTTCACTAGCTATTTGTTCAACAGCACAAAAGGCGGGAAAACAATCATTAGTGATTTATTCCAGTATATATTCAGTAAAGATGGGAAGGAAAGCCATTTTATTTTAGTTTTAATTATTTTTGATGAAGAGAACACGTTTTTTGTGCCTATCAAAATCGAGTCTTCTTTGAGGAGTTTCGAAAAAATAACATAATAGAACGCGCTGGTTGCAAAACACAAAAGAAAGTTATAATTTTCCAGATTCGACTTACGTTTTGTTTTTACAGTAATATTGCCTGCAACTGCTGAAAAGAAGTTCATGTTGCATCAATTTTACACGTATTTTTCGTTCCCTTTCCATGGGACAGAGAAAACAAAAACGTCACATAAGTCAGAAAAAAGTGGACATTGTTTATATGCGCAAAAAAAATACAGGTCAAATGTACACAAACGTTTTTATTTAACATTTTCATATAGCCCATAATACACGTTTATCCCCCATCACCCTCCTTCACATTTTCCTCAATTTCATGTAAAACTTGGGGGGAGAACAGTGTTTATTTGACCTCGTCCACACATACGGTTATTTTAGAGAACGGAGACACAAAAATGCTAAAACAATGGAAATACGATAGCATACCATACTGGGCATACGCTGTATGATGTATGACATCATCGTATTAAAACATCTCCTTTTTCGTCCGTTCTCATGCTGAAGACCATTTCCATGAGCATACCTGTGTTTTTGGTACCCGAAACACCGTTTACGTAAGAACCCGAAGGCTTAAACGGTTTTCAAAAATATCAAGGATCCCTACTTTTTTGTTTGTTAGTTGTTTGTTTGCTTGTTTTTTCTCAGAAGAACACAGTAAGCATGATCGGTGGCTGAAAAGTCTTACAAGATTCTGCAAACAGTGCACAGCTGAGTCCCTTTTAACTCTATACTTAAGCCATCATCGATGTTGCCTCAATGTTCTGTTTCAAAGTGAGGCTAGGTGCGAAGCGATTAGCCACTTGTGCATCTCCCATATACTGACTGATATACTCTTTATTGTGTAAGACTCCAAATAAATAAAACATGTATGTATAATGTCTCTCATAATGCACCTTGTCCCCCCTACCCCCTCCCCCCCCAAAAAAATTTGGATAACCTTTATTTTTCTTTTCTCCTGAGTATTACAGTTGTCCCAAGAGGACCTGAAGACAATGATTGTGCAAAATGTGGGGGGAGGGGGGGCGCAAACAGGGTGTATTATGGGAGATGTGCAAATGGCTAATTGATCTAAAATGATTTTTATTCTTATACAACTAAAACTCATTTTCACAAGAATTGTTTCATACACTTTGAAAGTGAGAGTTTTGGGAACTCAGAAATGGGAAATTACCTTAAATCCTAGGCCCCCTTGTGGGCTTTTTTTTTTCCAACCACTTTTGAGGGGGGGAGGCTTATTTAATTTAGCGAAACGCATCAATGGGAGCAAGGCTTCTCGAGGACGGACTTGTGGTTCCTGGGCGTTATACTTCTTTTTCTAACAATAACAAAATGGTGACAATTCTCCACAGAGAACTAGAGCGTGGTAAAGTTGAAAAATAAAGTTAAGCACATGAAGTTGGAGGTCATGTGTCCGAAGACCAAACACAATATGAATTTCCAGCCTGAACAAACCATAACTGATCAGTTCATGTTGATTGATTGTGAAGAATAAGGATGATGGTGGGTGGACGGGGGAAAGGGGGGGGCTTAATAGAGAGGGGGGCTTATTTTAATTCCCTCCTCTGAAAAGTGGGGGGGGGGCTTATTTTAGAGGGGGAATCTTAATAGAGGATACATGGTATGTGTGTTAAAAATCATCCGTCTTACCTTCTTAAGCTACTAGATAAACAACAACACTAACAAAAAATTTAAAAAGCAGGAGCCCATCCCACGCGCAAGACGAAAACCAAAACAAGCTTAACTGATCATTAATTGTAGGGAAACTGCGTATGAGGCCATTTTGATTGAAAGACACTGTTAAGTACAAATAATCAGATAAACACGTAAACAAACAAAGAAAAAATAGAAAATGATCCAGTAATTTTAAGCTACATGCAGCATTAAAGTTGATGAGGCAATAGAAAAATATCTTAATACGGCTGTTAATACAGACACTGAGGAGACCATAGGAAGTCTCAGTATTAAAGGAGTGTCCGTATAAAGCAGGTTGAATTTAGACAAAATTTAAGGGCTTTCTTTTCCCAGGGACAAAGCAGACTGTTCCTTATGTATGTATGATGAGGTGTCCATAAGCGGGTGTTGGTAAAGTGGAATTTGACGGTTGCTAGTTAAATAAATTTGTTAAGCTAAGTGATTTGTGTGCCTTTGTTGATTTTTATTATATCTTTAAAAGCATTTTTGCCATCTGTTTCATTCCGAGTTACCAGTCATTTCTTTCTTAAGTGTACCTTTTATGGCCAAAATTTAGCCATGAACTGTCTGAAACTCTAAAATGAAAAAAAAAAAAAACATGGCAATGCAAATTGATATTAGGATGTAAATCACTCATGATCAGCTCCCGTAAAATATTTTAAGAATGCAAAACAGTCGTTTTTTTCTCATAATCTGTTTTGCAAAGACGCAAAGTGGTTAGAGAAAAAACCCATTGTATTTAAATGTTCAGGCTGTTTTGCAGCCTACTTTGGCTCAGGGCCTGTTTACATAAAGGTGGGGGACCCCAGGTAGGTGAGGTAAAACGTGGCGGGTTACCCCGCCTAACATGGAAACATGATCACATTAAAAAGAGAGATTATATGGACAGGCAGGTTACCCCACCTAAGCAGGTTACCTCACCTACCTGGGGTCCCCCACCTCCATGTAAACAGGCCTTTAGACATGTTTTCATCTTGTTTGTTTTAACCTTTTTCATCAAAGTTGTCAATTTTTTTTCATATAAGGCAATAAACAATCAAAATTCAAGATACATTTAAAAGATGGAAACACATCGTGAAATTTTAGTTAAACAAATTCATGTTACGGTGGCTCTGTGACTCACTGCCATATATGGGCTATATAGGTATGTGCCGCTGTGAAGGGTATGGCTTTCAAGCAGTTTACTCTAGGATAGGGTATATAAATCAGAGCGTTTGGGTCTAGAACAGGGTATCAATTTTCAGGAAACTGATCAGTTGGTTAAAGATTTTATCTAGACTAGGGATTGTGGTATAAGGTTTTAAGGTTTTTAAGGTATAAGGACTCGCTAATGGCGGCTCGTAGATTCCAACAGAAAACAAAAACTCCATCTGGTGTAAACTTGATAGAAATGATTTTGGATTTCAAAATGATATATACTTAGGAACAGTCTATTTAAGCCTGCCTAACTATGGAAGAAATAATAATCATGATGATTTAATTTCGGAAATAGAAACAGAAATGCTTTCTTTTTCACAAAAGGGTGGCATTATCGTACAAGGTGATTATAATGCAAGAACAAGTGATATTCAAGAAGTCGTAATGAATGATGATAATACTTTCTTGCCTGTCCCTGAAGATTATGAAATTGATCCCCAATTCTTTAGGCATTCGCAGGATTCCGGTACAGAAAACTCCAGGGGCAGAAACTTATTAGAAATATGTACCACATTAAATTTGCGAATTTTCAACGGGAGGATTGTTGGTGACCTGGAAGGTAAAAAGACCTGCTTTCACTGCAATGGCAGCAGTGTCGTGGATTATGTCATAGGCTCTAAAGCTATACTTCAAATTGTGCAATACTTAATTGTTAACCCCCTAATGCCACGTTTGTCAGATCACTGTCATGTGACTTATGCTATTAAAGCTATTCTAGCCGGCAGCCCAGTTTCTTCTAGCTGCTCAACGGATGCACCTTGTCTGAACATAATAGACTATTATGGGATACCATACTGAAGAGTAAGTTAAAAGAATGTCTGGAATCACAAATAGTTCAGTCTAAACTACAAGCGGCCTTAAGAAACGATAATGTTGACACTGCGGCTGAATTGTTTAGTGAAACTAAAGCCGGCTTGAGAGTCCAACGTAACAAAACTAAAGCCATGTCACAAAATAACTGGTTCGATCTGGAATGCAAAACTGAAAAAGAAAACCTGAAATCCCTTGGGGAACAAATTTCTCAGGAGCCAAAAAATTCCCAGCTGAGGCACCTTTTACAAGACAAAAAGAAGAAATTTAAACGGACATGCAGACGGAAAAAACAAGAGTTTGTCAGTAAGAGTATAGGCGATATTGACCTCCGTAATCCTCAAGATACCTGGAAACAGATAGGTAAAATCTTTAACATTAGAAAACGGCAACCACATGGAATCGAAACAGTAAGCGTGGAACAGTTTTATGAATACTTCAAACAACAACGAATGGCGACCAGACAGATCTAAAAGATACTGGAGTTATTGAGGAAGAGGCAGGCCCCCTAGACTATGCAATATCGGAAGAAGAAATTGATTTCGCAATCAAAAAACTGAAATCAAACAAAGACCCAGGGTGTGATAAAATATTAAATGAAGTGCTAAAAACCAGGAAAGATATCATAAAAGGTCATCCACTAGAGTTGTTTAATCAAATTTTAAGTTCAAGTAAATATCCTACACTCTGGAGTTTTGGCCTCATCGTCCCTATACATAAAAAGGATGATCGATCAAAAGCTGAAAACTACCGAGGCATCACGTTGCTCTCTGCATTAGGTTAACTCTTCACATCCATCCTCAACGATCGATTGTATGATTACATGACCAAAAAAGGAATTCTAAAAGCAGAACAAGGCGGCTTTAAAAAAAGGCCTGGTACAGTAGATAGCATCTTCATCTTAAAAACACTCATACATAAGTTTGTTAAATCTAAAACACAAAAAGGCAGAAACTTGCTTTTCTCATGTTTTGTAGATTTTAGAAAAGCTTTTTATTGCATACCCAGGCAAAAATTATTCGAAAAACTCAGAAAAGAAGGAATTTAAGGGCGTTTTTTAGAAATAGTAATGTCCATGCACTCAAAAGATAAATCAGCAGTTACAATCAATAACAAAATGACTGAAGCTTTTCCGTGTTACACTGGAGTTAAGCAAGGTTGTATGTTATCACCCACCCTTTTTAATCTCTAAAGTGATCTACCCGAATTTTTAAATTCACCAAGCTCAACCGATATTCTGCTTGATGACTCTGAAAGACCGTATAAACTGTTTATTATATGCGGATGACTTAGTGATCTTTTTGCGGTCAGCAAATGGCCTATAAACACTCCTCAACAAGTTGGAATCCTACTGTGAGAAAACTGAACCCATATGGAAATTTTAGTTTAGCTAGAGAAGAGTTAAAAAAAAGTTTGGCTTAAGGCACTTTTATCATAAAGTAAGAAAAGAGATGGGTGACAACTTTAGAGAAAATATTATGCTGACAATTAAGCTATTTGATGCTCTGATATCCCCCATACCTCTCTACAGAAGTGAAATTTGGGTTGTTGACTGTAATGACCAAATAGAAAAAGATCCCGCAGAATTAGTTCAAATTAAATTCTTGAAATGGTTGCTAGGTGTAAATAAATACTGCAGCAACAATGCATGTAGGGCTGAAACAGGAAAATTCCCAATAAAAATCGAAGCACAATATAGGAATTTTAAGTTTTGGCTAACTCTAACCAAACACCCAAAACACATATTATCACAGGTGGTTTATAATGATATTAAGTCGAGGATGAATAAGGAATTATGGGGCCAAAAAATCAAACGCGTATTAGACCAAATAGGGCTGGGATACCTCTGGACAAAAGCACATGAAAATGACATAGGAATCTTGAACATCATCAAACAAAGACTGAAAGACATCGAATTACAAAGATGGTTTAGTGACGTAAACAATGACGCAAGAAAAGACGCCAACCAAAAGAACAAACTAAGAACCTTTCGAAAATTTAAAACAATAGAAAATTATAAATGTGAAGATTATCTCTGTCAGGTCACCAACATCCGACACCAGATAACTCTAACTAAACTCCGTCTAAGTAATCACAAATTGGTGATAGAGACAGGTCGGTATGTGAGACGTTATAAGAAACCGGAAGAGAGGATCTGTCCTATTTGTAAAAAAGACGTAGAAGATGAAATACACTTTTTTTAACTCTGTGCCCTGCGTATCAAGAAAAAAGAAGTACTGTATTTGAAAATATTTAAACAAAGAATACAGAATATCAGTAAACAGAATGGCACTAGATGATGTTTTTCTGTTGTTAATAAACCCTCCGAGCAAGAACAAACCAGTGCAAAAGTAAATTACAAAATACGTATATCTCAACTGCTATGAGAAAAGAAGATCATTAGTTCTTTAGGTTAACACTGATTATAGTTCCACTAGTGTGCAATTTGTGTTATGATTTTAAATTATGTGGATAAAGTCGATGTACATAGGACTGTATAAGACTCCAAATAAAGCATTGTCTTGCCTTGTTTTGTTTTGGCTAGACTGTGCTAGTGACCTTAGTAGTTTCTGGAAAACAGCTACTCTAGGATAGGGGGGAATTGGGGAGTTTACTCCAGTATAGGGTAGCAAAAGTTAGCTGAACTAGCTCTGGTATAGGTTAAGGGTTCCAGTGTCCCAGCCGCACATCCCCACCCAGAAATTCCTAAAGTATCCCCCCCACCCCCCTCTCCGTCTTAAAATTGATACCTGCATTATTTATCAACAGGGCAATGACCTGTGACGTGTGTTCTGTACCTGCAAATTTCATGTTTCTCTTTAGTTTGCACCAGATCTCCTGTACTTACTTGATGATTTAAGCCATAAGCTTAATCAATTCCCATTATCAATATAACTTGCTCGTAAGACCATCATTTCCAGCAAAACAACCTTGAATTTAAGCTTATTAAAGTTAAGCTATTAAATTCACATACCTCACAAGACCAGTGCCAGATTTTTCACGACTTCTACCACGCCAGGTGCGAGAATTAATAGGTTATAAATAAAGCCAAGTGTTGACGAGTAAGTAAAAGAACTTCTGAAGTTTAAATCCTAAATCCAGAAGTCTAAATCAGTTCCTTTGGATCCAATTTACTTCCAACGGTGGTCAACAAACCGTCGCCATATTGCTTTTTCTTTTAGAACCCAGTCTCTCGATTGGCGTCACGCGCGTGAGCTTTCGCAGTACTCGTTTCGCGCTTCTCGAGTACTCGTAAATAGACATTCATGCCTATTACTTGTTCATAAACTTTCACGAATTATATGAGTGAGATAAGTAGTTAATGTTACTTCTAACAGTGACGAGTATTTCAACTGAGTAATGAAACCAGCACATGAGGAATGTGAGTGTGAGTGAACCCATATTACCCGAGACCCCCCGCGAAGTACTTTTTCTTGCTCTGTTTTTTAGATTGAATGCTTTTTTTATTTCAAAATACAGGTACAACAATATAGATGGGTAAATTTGGACTGAATTGCTATTTTCTTATCTTCATTATATAAATGCAGGCCTTAATTTGCAATTCACTTGCACCTGCTTGTGTCGTCTCTTCAGCTCTTGGTTCGGATGGTAAGAGTTTGCGCTATCTCATTTTAAATGTACATGAGACTCGGTGCACTAAGAAAAGAAACTAATTAGTCACATAAAAGAGAAAACTGTCGGTTTAATTAAAAAGAGGAAGTAAGAAATGGGTTGAAAAGGGCCGGAAGCAGGTCGCTGCCACAAGCTATTGACTAGGTAAAATGTAGTTCATTAGCTGATACAGTAGAAAATGATCACTAGTCAGTCTTGATTCGAACTTTCGCGCATTTTTTCTCGTTCCGTTTTCCCCACTATCTTGGAACATGGAACAGGCTTTATATTTAGACTTAAAGGAATTTTGAGTGTCATGTTGGACAGAAAAAAAAAACACAACATTCTACCTAGCCTGAGAAAACAGACGACATTTCGCGACGCAAGCAACAGTTTCTCCGCGAAAGACGTTTGAGAAACGAGCGCAGAAATTCCATACTGATGACGCGTCACTACCCAGATCTGGGTAGTGCTTCTGATTGGTTGAAGCAAATTTCACAAGCGGCACAACCAATCAGAAGCACTAACCAGATCTGTCTGGGTAGCGACGCGTCATCAGTATGGAAGTTCTGCGTAGTGGTAACTTTGCGAATTGTCGTCTGCTTTCTCAAGCTACATCCTACCCGCACTCTTTGCAAAAGCCCTTTAATTGGTGTTTCTGAATCGAAGTGTCTCCCTGTCTTCCGTAGCCTCCCACGCAGACGTTCTGCTAGTGGGACAGGAACGCGTGAAGAACCCCTAAGAACAACGTCTGCGTGGGAGGCTATGACATCCTTGCAGAAGTAAATGGGTAGGAGCGAGGACTAGAACCCACTGAGACGGAAGTAAATATTTCTATAATGCCTTAGAAAGCTGTAAATCGGGCGCTTCGCAGTTGCAGTGGTGACCATTTAAAAACAATAATGCAAATTAACAGATTTATTGTAATCGTGTTTCACTCAATTATGGTATTTGTGACGTAATAACGTTTAATGAAAATAGTATCCACACAGGCATCCCAGCTTTATGTCTGACAAATTCTTCTGTCCTGAAGATCATAAATCAATCTACCTACAAAAAATAAGAATATTTTCTTACTGTGAAATTAACATACTTCACAACGTACTTGTATCAACAAAGGCCAGGTTTTGAGGGAAAGATCTATTCAGACGCTCTTGCTTCAAAGCTGTACTTAGCGTATTAGTTTAGCCTGTTCTGGGGGTCAGTAGGATAGTGGAGATCGAGTGACGCCAAATGGAGAGAGGAGGGAATCGAAAAAGCAGAAGAAAGGAAGATGATAGAGGAACTCCTCTCACCCCCCTCCCCCCGGGGTTTTTTTCCTACATACTTTTCTTTGCGCTGTTCCCACTATCCTGGAACAGACAGGCTTTATTAGTTTCAGGTGATCAGATTACAAGTAATGGACGGTCCATATATGCGCACGATCTGGTTACGTTCTGTGCATTGCATTAATTCTTAATGGAAGTCAAAATGAATTCTGACTATATACATGCTGCGCATGTGTAATAGCCAGTTAACTTCATACCACTTTTGACCCCACAGAATGAAACGTTAAAGAGCAGTGCAATTGATTATTGTCGATGCTTCTTCAACTACAATAGTTTTGTACTAAAACGAGAGGGGCACCAAAGCTACCCTAAGCACGACGACGCTCATATTGACCATAATGATTAAGAAAATGGTGTTGAGGAAGAAGTTTGAGGAGCATAGTGAGGATAGAGATCATTAGCGTTAGAAACTTATTTCTTTTCAGTTTCATTAACTTCACAGTAGTTTTTTTTTCTGGCGCTCTTAATGTACAGTTAGCATAATAATAAATAATCATATTATAATCTCACCTCCTTCTGTCTTAGCACTTAACGCGCATGCAGCTCAACTTGCAGTTTGGCAACATCCAACTGGGATTTTTAGTGCATTCTCCCAGTTTGGCCCAAGCAGGACAACTTGGATTAGAATCTTTAATTTTAGAGCTACAACTCTTCTTGCAGTTAACCAACATCCAGGCAGGGTTCTTGTCGCATTGGCCTGTCTTGGCCCAGTATGGGCAGTTACTCTCATGTCCACTACTATCTCTACACGCCTGACCAAGGATTGTAGGTTTCGGGATCACTGGAGGCCGTGGGGTTGTTTTGGCTGTTGTTGTTCCTATGAGGAAAAATGATTTTTCAACATTTCTTCTTTACATTAAACCTCGTACGAGGGCTCCCCTTAGAGTTCTTCAATACCGTCATTCCGACCCAAATTTTCCTTCAATCCCGTAATCCCCATCCCGCACCCCGCATCCTGCATCCCGCATCTCACGTCCCGTAATCCCCATGGGTACAAGTATCAGCATTCTGCATCCCCTGTATACTATGGAGCTTAAGCAACGACGACGGCGACGGCAACGAGAACGGCAATGAACTAATAGGTTTTGATTGGCAAAAAAACAACTTTGCACATGCATCACGCTTTTCTGCACATTTCTTTGCCGTCGTTGCACGACTACAAAGTGAAAATACATAATTTCACGTTTTGTCGAGAACGGGAACACAAAACAACAGTTTTCTCTTCCTTTTCGCGAACTTTGATACAATCCTTTAGAATTCAACTCCAAAGAAGTTTACCAACATTTGACGAATTAAACCAGATCAGATGTGATTAGCGCGATAAAATTTGAGGCAGCGCGAATTCACTTTTTAAGTGTCGTTTTCGTAACCGTCGCCGTCGTTGTTGCTTAAAGGTGATGTTCCACGGAACGATTCGCAACGACAAATTTTAGCGCAACACAGCGTTGCAATGCTGGAACAATGTTGTAACCATTCGAAACAATGTCACAACAATGTTGCAACGCTGTGTCGCGTTAAAAATCGTCGTTGCAAATCGTCCCGTGTAACATCACTATAAGACTCATTGACATGAATTCATGTAACTATTCGATCCAGAATCTCTAGTCTATTAGCTCTAAGGAAAGTAGACAAGATATCAATGGCACTGATAGAGCTCGGAAAATCTTTGCTCGTGGAATTCGAAATCCTGGGCTCTGGAATCCAGAATACAGCTCAAGGATTCCGGAATGCAGCTTATGATTGGAATCGGCAATACAAATTCCATTGACAAAGAATGCGGAATCTATCGCCGTGGAATCCAGAATCCAAACTTTCCAGGATTCCTTTACTTGATGCGAGACCCATCGGACAACGTGACCCGAAACGCAAAGGCCGCGCGCGGATTAATGAGACTAGGAAAAAGGCAAAGGTGATACCATATTTCATAAAATTTAACAAACTGTTGCCACGCCTCTGCTACTAGTGTCTAAACAATTTTACACACCTCTGCAAACACGACAGCTTCTTTGGCAGTTTTTAATCATCCAAGCCTTGTTCTTCGTGCAGTCTCCTTTTGCGGCCCAGATGTGGCAGGTATGGTAGCCATCTTGGCAACCTGCAAAAGAACAGAAAATAGACAAAACCACTCATTCGGGGACAATACAAGATTCATTTGTATATAGTATCGTCTAAGGGCCGGTTTACATCGAGGTGGGGCACCCCAGGTAGGTGAGGTAACCGCCTGTCCATATAATCTCCCATATGGTCACCCCACCTATCATGTAAACGTGATCAAATTAAAATGAGAGATTATATAGACAGGCGGGTTACCCTACCTAAGAGGGTTACCTCACCTACCTCGGGTCCCTCGCCTCCACGAAACAAGCCCCTTCGATGACTTCATATAATTAATCGATATATGCATATATTTTTGGTTAGCTTTGGTAGTTGTAGCTTTAAGCTATGTTCAGACTGTACTGGGACAGCTTTTCGTGCCTACTCGATAAGCTATTTGGTATCGTATGAACACCATTTGATATGTGACTCTCCACTTTAGAGATCGACACCGCGCACCTTTGCTCCGTTACATAAATCGCTCCGAAATCAGCGTTCTTATGTGTGAACATAAGCTCTATTCGTATGGCTTTCGTGCTAGACTACGAGTAGTCCCCCATTTCGCCAACATTTGACAAAGTAAATGAAATTAAGTAAGCTCGATGAAGTTTGAAACAGTGCGAATCCACATTTTAAGCGACGTTTTGGTTTGTTGTCATAAAGAAATTTTGCTACCATGGCAACGTGAGGTAACGACTTCTCCTATCGATAGACATCTACTATATCGCTCGGACATACACTTACACTTTTAAATTCCCCAACAAGCTGCAGGCTCGAGTGAGATGTTGTAACTTTCTCTTCCCCCTTCTGGGTTCCACGGAGTGAAAATTTACGTTTGGAAAAATTAACATTTGAAATATAGCTTATCACCATAGCATCGTACTACTACTATATCAACCATGGTAATGTACCACTTAAGGGAGGCAAGAGGTACAGAAAGAAACTACCCCCCCCCCCCCCCTCCTCCCCACGCATATAGGATATACCTGGGGCTTAGTTAAACGTAGTAATCAGTAGACATTTGTTTTACAACTTACTGCATAATCCAGGGTCGATGTACGCATCATCAATGGCAATGTCTGCATATCCGGTCTCTCTCCCCATTTTCCCTATTATTGAAAGCTGCCAAAAATATGTAAAAAAAATTAGACTCGGTGTTCTAGAAACTAAGCTAAATTATGATTTGGAAAGGAAGGGATGACAGCCCCTCACCCATATAGGGTTTTGTCCCAATGATAAGTCCCTCTAAAACTGCTGGCTTTTTTCATAACCAAAGGGATATTCAAATCTCAAAGCGTTAAATCCGTCTATTCCTAGAGAATAACTAAATTAAGCACGTTATGGTCAATTGTCTCTTCATTTTAGCTTAATCAGATCTCGATCGACTATCCACAACTACGGAGATTAAGAATTTCCGATGACTTGCCCAACGTCGGAGGATCTATGTTCCCCATTCGCTCATCAACTTACCCTGTAACTTAAACCCGTCGGAAGATCTATGGTCTCCATTCCCTTATCTACTTACCCTGTAACGTAATGCCGTCGGAGGATCTATGTTCCCCATTCGGTCATCAACTTACCCTGTAACTTAAACCCGTCGGAGGATCTATGCTCCCAATTCCCTTATCAACTTACCCTGTAACTTAAACCCGTCGGAGGATCTATGTTCCCCATTCCCTCATCAACTTACCCTGTAACTTAAACCCTTCGGAGGATCTATGGTCTCCATTCCGTTATCTACTTACCCTGTAACGTGAACTCGTCGGAGGATCTATGTTCCCCATTCCCTTATCAACTTACCCTGTAACTTAAACCCGTCGGAGGATCTTTGTTCCCAATTCCCTCATAAATTTAAACTTACCCTGTAACTTCAACCCGTCGGAGGATCTATGGTCTCCATTCCCTCATCAACTTACCCTGTAACGTAATCCCGGCGGAGGATCTATGTTCCCTATCCCCTTTTTCCAATCTTTGCCTTGGTCTCCTTGCTCGTGAAATATGTACCAGTTCCTTCCGTTAGATAACGTCAATTTGACGGCCAGACTTCCCATGTTTTTGCCATACATCGTGTAGTAAAACTTAAAGCACTGTCCGCCAGGCAGCCCCGACCGCCATGGACTCACTAACTCAGCTCTGTCGCCGGGTCTTGTTCCTGAAGACTCCACGTAAAGGTAGTATCCTGTTTGGATCGGTATAATTTTACAACTGGGAAATTTCCCACCGACCCCTCCCCCAAACTAACGTCAACGGCAATTATTTAGCCAGGCCATATTTTGGATAAGGGGAGGAGAGGGTGAGCAGATTCGAAAATCTTACAGAGCGATTTACTTGGTCCGTGAAACAGTTAATAACTACAAATAAACAAAAGAAGACAATAGGATTAGTGCATAATAGTACGTGGCATTCTACTACCTAGTTTACGGCTTAAGTAGAATCACTCTAATGGTCTAGTTCTCCTGCATGTTTACATATCTCAATCATAAGGTCTCGTTTAATTGGATCCAATAATACTGTAAACGAAATTCATTCAAATATTTAGGGAAATCAAAGTGGAAAAAATAGTAGTAGTAGCCGTAGCCGTAGCCGTAGCCGTAGCCGTAGTAGTAGTAGTAGTAGTAGTAGTAGTAGTAGTAGTAGTAGTAGTAGTAGTAGTAGTAGTAGTAGCAGTAGTAGCAGTAGTAGCAGTAGTAGCAGTAGTAGCAGTAGTAGCAGTAGTAGTAGGAGTAGTAGGAGTAGTAGGAGTAGTAGGAGTAGGAGGAGTAGGAGGAGTAGTAGTAGTAGTAGTAGTAGTAGTAGTAGTAGTAGTAGTAGTAGTAGTAGTAGTAGTAGTAGTAGTAGTAGTAGTAGTAGAAGTAGTAGTAGTAGTAGAAGTAGTAATAGTAGTAGTAGTAGTAGTAGTAGTAGTAGTAGTAGTAGTAGTAGTAGTAGTAGTAGTAGTAGTAGTAGTAGTAGTAGTAGTAGTAGTAGTAGTAGTAGTAGTAGTAGTAGTAGTAGTAGTAGTAGTAGTAGTAGTAGTAGTAGTAGTAGTAGTAGTAGTAGGAGGAGGAGGACAAGGAAAAGATAAAGAGGAATTTAAAAAGCCTTAACAAATCTTCTGAAATAATCCGGAATTGTGCTAAAATGGCCGAAAACTCCTTGATATACTAAACAAAATAATTTTGGAGCCGTTTTTGCTTCTTTCCGGAAAAAATTTACCGTTTCAAAGAATTTTTTACTGTTAGTGTTAAAATGCCCCAAATTTAACTGTTTGATGTTACAAAGCCAAAAAATGAAGCGTTTAATGCTATCTAGGTACCTCTATTAACAGCCTCTTCAGAGAAAAACCTTAATGAAGACGTGAAGTTGATTGTATCATGCACTGACTAACAATTGTTCCTCGAGCCCGAATGGGCTCTAAGTCAATAGCACATTCGGCCTTCGGCCTCATGGGCTATTGACTTAGGGGCCACGAGGGCGAGAGGAATAATTTTTTTACTAAAATCCAACTAGTTGGTGAAAAATATCGAGACAAAACAACTTTAGTTAGTTAAAGCTAGACTTTAATCCTTTTTTGCCGCCAAAAAGCCTAGTAGTAGCTCAACCAATCAGAACGCAGCATTGTTAATAGACCACTAGTTGGATTTTACTAAAATGTGTTATCTCCCTTGGGAATTTTGTTTAGCAATTATTGAATGAGGCTGAGCATGATCTGAAGAGGGTATCATCCGTCCGGGCCTAAGGCCGTTTTTTGTTTCTTTTTCTTTTTCTTTTTGTTTTCTTGCTTATATGCGCCTAATGGAGGCAATGCAAAAATACAAACCTAGTCCAGTAGTATGATCAGCACTCGGTCCAGTATTAATAGTTTGCGTGTAGGACTGATGAAACCTCCAATCTAAGTTGTCACTTTTAGAATTGCTCCACATCCCAAGGCGGCCATTCTCAAAGTCAGCATCGTCATTATCTGTTAAAACGAGACGATGGAAGAACACTCGGGTAAATAAATGGCACACTGTGTTATAAATATCACGGGGTCTTTATTTAATTACGTGTTTTTTCCGGAATCCGGGGAATTTTTGCATTGGAATCCGGAATACAGCTCAAAGAATCCGGAATCCCACTAACGATTGGAATCCAAGTTCCACTGACAAAGAATCCTGGATCCAGTACCTGGAATCTGATCCGGAATTCTTAGCGTGGAATCCAAGACCCTCTTGGCCACACAGGACAATGTTTTAAAAAGCAATCGTAACATCTAAAAAGATCACCCACATCATATGAAAAGATGTTTCGAGAATAACCCGTGCCAGTACAGCTTTTTGAACTGGCGATTGAAGTGTTTTCTTAGTTCAAATTTTAATTATGTTGCTTTTGAGCATGGCACTAAATGTGACACGAGGTATTTCCGACGAAATCGAAGTTGCGACGATCCCGTTTAATCAAACGACGATCTTAGAGATGAAAGCGAGGATCGCCGAGTTGCCACTCCGATGACGTTTGACAACGTTAGTCGTGTGATGACGGTAAAGAAATCTGTCAAAAAGCCCTGCTGCAAGTTCAGAGTTTTTTGTTTTACTTATTAAGCCTGTTGCAGTTTTTATTTCTCATTTCCGTAGACTTCGCCGTGGTTTCTTGAGCTCGCTGGTAGTAAAGAGGCGAGGAAAACGAAGTTCGGTCTCCATGTACCCATACCAAAACACAAATGTTAATGAGTTTGAAAAAAAGGTAAAATATAATTTAGGGCCTATTTTTTTGAGGTGAGCCGGGCTTGCCTACACGTATGATACTGGGCTGGCTCAGCTCATGCCTTGTCTCCTCTTTAAGTTTTCGTCACAATTATATGAGGAAGCAGGCTAGCCGGCTTGTCGAGATCCTGGCTCGAACAACCGGGATCTTGGCAAGCTGGGCCAGCCTGCCTTCTTAAAATAAACACAATGATAATTTCTTAGGAAACAAGGCATTAGCGGAGCGATCTAAGTAATAAAGAGGGCCAGCCCGGCTAACCGTACTGGTTCACCTCAAACGGGCCCTTAACGTGTATTTGACTCTCACCAAGATTGCAACGCTTCAAGATACACATTCCCTCCTCGGTTGAAGACCCTGGGCACTGTTTTCCATTATGTCCCGGTGATGGGTTGTCGCATCTTCGAAATCGAGTTCTGACGCCATCGTTACAAGTTTTACTGCAAGGGCTCCAGTTCGACCAACGACCCCAATGACCGTCGATAGGAGCTATATAAGGTAACAGAAAGTCAAGTTAGCGTTTGCTTGATGAGTTATTTACGTTTGACTGGGCCCTTTGTCATTTTATTCACCATTTTCATATTGCCCATAATACATTTTGTTTACCTCCTTGCCATCTGCATAAGCATTTCCTCAATTTTATATTTGGTCTCGTTCACAGGTATACGGATATTTTAGAAAACGGACATTTTTTTCCGTTTTCGAAAAAAAAATTTTCGCTCGTCCGAATGGAAACGCTAAAACAATGGAAAAACGAAAGCATACCATACAGGGCATGCGCTGTATGATGTATGACATCATCGTATTCGAAAACCTCCGTTTTCTTCTGTCCACACGAAAAGGATAAACCCGCGTTTTTAAAACAGCCCACTGTGACGACCATTTTAACGAACCTGCATTTTTGGTACCCGAAACACCGTTAACGTGTGGACCAAACGCAAATATCAAGGACCCTAAACTTGTTGACAGTTGTTTGTTTATTTGTTTGTTTTCTCAGAAGAACACAGTAAGAATGATCGTTGGCTGTATAAACTCTACACTTCTCGGACAGCCTAAAAAATAAGAGGAAATCATGACGATTATATCAGAAGTTAGTGGTTTGTTAGAAAATGTTATTTACCAGGGCATATGGAAGATGGACACTTGACCCTCTGTTTTTCTACGCCGTAAACATTAACGTTTCCACCACAAGCTTGTTGGTTTCCCGAATTAATGCAGAATCTCTCACGTGTGCGATAGCACTTCTCGTCACAGGGAGTCCATCCAGACCAGGAAGACCAACCATTGGTAAGTTCTAACATAAAAAATAATAATGATAATTATAATTATAATGAGAATGACAATACTAATGATAATGATAACGATAACGATAACGATGACGATAATAACAACGATATAACGATAACGATAACGACAATAATAATGATAATGATAACGATGACGATGACGATAATAATGATAATGATAATGATAATGACAATACTAATGATAATGATAATGAAACGATGACAATAACGACAACGATATAACGATAGCGATATCGATAACAATAATGATGATGATAATGATAGTGATAACGATAACGATAATAATAATGATGATGATAATGATAACGATAATAATAATGATAATAATAATGATGATGATGATGATAATGACAACGATAATAATAATGATAATAATAATGATGATGATAATGACAATGCTAACGATGACGATAATGACAACGATATAACGATATTACGAAAACGATAATAATAATGATAATGATAACGATAACGATGACAATAATGACAACGATATAACGATAACGATAACGATAATAATAATGATGATGATAATCATATTGACAACGATAACGATAGAACGATAATGATAATGATAAACATTTACGGTTCATGATTAGTATAAAATATACTACAAGCCTGGGGCCCGTTTCTCGAAAGTCCCGGTAACTTTTCGAGCCCGAAATCAAATATTCAAATCGAAATATAAAGAATAAGAGCGCGGGTGCTGGCTAGCAAACTACTCCATTTTGTTTCATTAACTGATAGTTTCATCATGTTAGATACAAAACTATCGGGACCTCGATCTTTAATGTAAACGGAGACAGCTTACCGGGCCCGTTAATTATCGGGACTTTCGAGAAACGGGCCCCTGGCCCCTCAAGTAGAACTCTCCTTCGCCTATACACTCCCTTGTGCACCAGTTGGACGAAATATGGTGCTTTAGAACATAACTACTTACTTCTGCAATTGTATAAAGCATTAATTTCGACTGCGTCTCTGGTACTTAGAAGGTTATTCGGAGTTCCAAATTCCATGTTCTCGTTTCCAATGGCTACAATGGTGGGTTTGCCGTTTTTGGTCCATGCCAGTCTATCATAATGCATGACGGACTGATAATCGTAGGAAACGCCCAAATCATCAATAGTCCTCCACGAATATTTGTCAAACTGGTCTTTAAAATCTAAAATAAAACAAAATAATGTAGGTAAGGTAGGTAGAGTGGGTAGGTAGGTAACACACTTGGCTTAACGTATTTCTTGTAAAGACATATTTGCCCACATTTAACTATGAAGGGGCAATTCATGATATTACTCCATCATGCTCAAATTCAAAAGCGCTTTTTTGATGCATTTTATAATAATTGGAAAGTAACTACGACCCCAGGAATGGTGAAAGATACCGAAAAAATGTAATTTCTGACGTTTGAGATACATGGGAACGAAGTGGACAGAAATAAACAGAATTCTGACGGCACGGTCAAGGGGCGCGGAAGATTCGAGGGATAGATTCGGATTATTTATGGTTTTGGCGCGAGAAATGTCCTTGTCTCGTGTTAGTTAAGTCAGAATAGAATCTGAACACTTTCAAAGACACCACGTAGATTTCAAAGTATTAGTTTAAACAAAGCAATATTTTCAGATGACGTACCTAAAAGCTATGAGTGAAAAGTCATGTCGTCGAACATAAATAAACCTTTTTAGCTTTCAGTTTGCAGCGATAGTTTGCCGTCTGACGCTGATGACCGGTTAACACAGTGACAACGTAAGTATGATTCACTACTGTATGCAATATCTTACTAGATAGAATGTTCTCCCAATAGACCTTGACATATTTATCTCGATCGCTTCTTGCTTGCTCGTGGAAGAAACCTGAAGCAGATATCAAAGATGCTATATACAACTGGATCTAAATTACCAGCGGCGGGTCCTGGGGAGTGGCCCGGGGAGCCCGGCTCCCCCCTTATTTTTAGACCAAACTGAGGTGTGAAGGGCCCAAAAATTCTTTTTGGAGACCGCCCTCCCCCTCCTCCCCCTCCTCCCCCTTATCTTAAGGTCTGGATACTGGCATGGCTACTGACAGGACCAGGACTCCTGGACAGGACTTTACTAAAACGAGGAACTCGAAGAACGGGAACGAACCCGGGAAGCAAGGGAACAAAAGGTAATTTAAACCCTACCCCTGTCAGTATCTTCATTGCCTATTCTACCTTTTTTTATTTTGCAGTTCCCATGCGTGCTACCCATTCCCTCTTTAGTAATACCTTCGTAGACGGCTATGATTCGTTCACATCACACAATTTGATTCACCTGCGTTAAGGTGGCTGAAAAAGTTTTGCGGGCAGTCAGCGGTAACTCGCGTAACGGCGCGTGTTTTAAATATTAGCCAAACAAACATGGCGGCGTAAAAAGCATTGGTACACAGAAGACGGTTTCTCAAAGTCTACTCATTAAAATTTTGTGATATTTGGCAGAATTTTGACTTTTATCGTATTTAATTAATGGAAACTTTAAAATAAAAGTTGAACAGACGAATTTTGTGATACATTTAATAATTACGATACAATTATATTATTGATTATCTAAAAACCCGTCTGCTAAAATTTGGTCAAATAAGTTTCAAATGGTAATAATTACTTATAGTAAGCTGTATGCAAGTTTATAGGAAAATCTAATGAGCGAATTTTATGTAAACTGAGCAAAAGTGAAATTTTAAGGTTGTGTTCAATCGTTCATGTTGCCATGGAAACAATGAAACATCACATTTTACCTGTCGATCAAAATCTTTCATCAGTATATTTTTCACCTCCCAAGTTTCAGCTTGTGAGCTGCAACCTTTCTCTTGTCATGATTTGACAAATGACATATACTCACAAACTGCCAAAACTGTGTTCAGCCACCTTAACAAGAAAGTTTTTGTAACGGAGTGCGTTAAAGAACTGTTGAAACGAAACATCAGTGATACTTGAAAAGTACTACAACTTCAAAAGTACTACAACTTCAATCAGGGGCGTAACTAGCCTATAGACCTTAAGGCCTGGGCCTTCAAATTTTTGGTTTGACCAGTCTACTGTTTGTAATAAATTATGTGTTGTTGGGGTGAGCTAAAAAAAACTTATATTAAGAGCTAAAAGTGTTGGTGAGGTCACCGCGTACTAGCCATGCGTACAATTTTCAGGATAGGTAGAAATGAAAGCCAACCAAACCTACAATTAGTCGAAAAGCTGGCTTCACCCCTACAAACCATGTACTGTAGATCACATTGTAGTCCCGCATGTAAACCTCGAACACCTAGCTAGAACATACGATAAGGGCAGCCCATGATCTTTTTGTCCATCGCATAAAAACGCGAGAGAAAAATTACCTATTGCATGCATCATTTCATGCACGATCGTTGGGACGTGATTACAGCCTTCAGCAAGGGAGATTTCTTGAGGGATGCTTTTAACATAATGCTTTCCCACCTTTGATGAACACCTAAAATGATAAAAAACGTTTAGATGAAGAAAAAAAACTTCAGAAGTTTCTCAGATGGTTCTCTCTCTCAATGATTTAGAAGCCGGAGTGGTTAATTCTGAGCTGCTCTAAAAACTATTTTATCCAATGGGATGTCTTAGGAGAACTTTTCTAGTCTTGACAGTTTTAAGGTCACTGGATTTTCTTCAGGACCCATCAGGGTAGCTGACAGTTTCAGTCCGGTCGAAAGTTCGAGGACATGAGAAGACGTCAGTTGCATTTTCTATATACCAGAAAAAAAAGCCCTGAATATCTGCGGTTATTCAGAAATTTTTAGCCTTTCTCGGGCTTTAGAAAATTCTAGGAAATATTTTGCTTAGTCCCAAGGCCTCATTATTCCGCGCGGCCAAAGCGTTTCGGGTCACGTGGTGCAAGCGAAGATGTGATGTTTCCTTGTTTCCCGTCCGTTCGCCTCGGATACGTCCCCGAATTGAATTGACCGAGAGGGACTGGGGAAAGCCGTAGAGGGACTAGACAAGGAAATATTTATATTTGCTTATTTGAACAGTTATTCACTTCAAAGAACAAAGTTGTTAGGTAGTCTTATCCGCATGCGCGCTTTACAAGGAGGAGAAAAAAATGGCGGGGTGGGAGGGGAGGGAGCGGGTAGGGAAAGGGAAAGGGAATTCTCATGGGACAGCTGATAGGTGAACAGTGTAATTCCCCTTCAATTCAGTCCTCCCTCCATGCTTCTCTCAGGCAAAGTAAGTTATTTGCACCTTTTTTTGGGTCATTATTTTAAGCAATTTTGTGCCTTAATCCTGATAAGAAAAGAAAATTTAAAAAGAAAAAAAAAACAAAGAAAGAAAGAAAACATAGCGCACCTCTGGATTTCTCTATTCGATAACTTACCCGTCGCCGTTTCCAAATCGAATGTAGTTACCCCCATGGACTGCTCTGTTGTAGTATTGAAATCGGATGCATGTTTTACTGTGGAATTCCTGAATCGCTTTGTACACATTAGACCTGACATGGCCTGTGTGTTAAATAAGAAAGAAATTAAGTCTGAGTTTCGCGCATACTGATCACCGCCACTTTTAAAGCAAAACGATTTTGTTAGCCTCCACCGTGACGAGGCCCTGAGAAGGTTTGCGTAAGGAAGCTACGATCTTGCGGAACGACAATTATTACACAGCTTGCAGGCGAAGTTTATTAGGATTAAAAATTAGCTGCAAAAACCGTGGACGAAGATCCTGCTAGTTGTAAACGTTGGATCTCTAGAAAAGAGATCAAATCAGCCAAAATATAAACAACCAAGAACAAGAAGTCCAAAGACTACTGCAAAGCTGATTTTAAACAACGTATATTGTTTTTTATAGCAATATTTTATTGCGACATTCTCCATTTATATAATATTGTGTTTGCTACATAAGTTCAGTAACACCTGTAAACCTGAAGAAGGCTGGTATGGCCAGCCGAAATATTGTTATAAAAAACAATATACGTTGTTTAAAATCAGCTTTGCAGTAGTCTTTGGACTTCTTCTTCTTGGAAGTTTATTAGCTTACAAGGTCAAGCTAAACGCATTCTAGGGAGTAACCAAGTAAGCAAAGGGATTTTCATGGCTGTTTGTACACTGGTTCCCGAGGGCTGTGAGCAAAACAATAAGACGAACGAAATAGCAGAGGGGTAGGAGGACTAGGAGTCAGATGACATGCAACGTGATAGGAAAGAAGTAGAGTAGCAAATTGGCTAATACTTGGACTGCAAAACAGTCGGGTTTCTTTTTTTCTTAAAATCAGTAAAGCGTGGCGTAAGAGTCCTACGCGCGCGCGAGTCTTTCTTAGCCCGTAGGGCGTGTGAGGCGTATTTTAAGCGTCGTCCCCAGTCTCGTTCTCCGTTTTCAGCCTCGTTTTAGACCCTTTGTTTGAATGCTCGCGCGTACCTGAATACGCAAAAACAAGGACTGTTTTGCAGTCTAAATACTTTACATCTCTGTTTTTCCTTAGAAGAAGTGCTACGAAAATACATACTCATGTAGGAGGGAATGTAGTACGGTATAATCCGGGTGTTCCATACTCGTTTTTTTTCCCGTATGGCGTTCCGTGAGTTTCCGCCATTTCTTATGTAGTCCTCAAGTTCGGGGTCAAGCTTTATGTCTCCTTGATAAAAATCTGATATGTTTTCTGTTACAAAGAAACAAAAATAAAAATAAATCTTAAGAAAAGAGGTTCAACAATTATGTATCCTAAAGGCCATCCTTTTTCATGCAATTACGTTAAAAAATAGAATAAAATAAAAAAGAGAAACAGACTGAGCTAAGACTATCTGCAACTGTTAGAAAACTGCGTATACAAAACCAAAATAAAAAGATAAAAGGGAATGAGCTAACCTCGCCGCAGACGTCCTTTGGGGTTCGTTTGTCACGCATTCATTTCTCTCCGTGGGGGAGAAATGAATGCGTGACAAACGAACCCCAAAGGACGTCTGCGGGGAGGCTAGGAATGAGCTAAAGCTAATCTGCAACTGTAAAGAAACTACGTACAAGGCTACTTTGATTGAAAGACACTGCATGCTGAGTATAAATAAAAAGGCAAACAAACAAATCTGAAACAAATGGGAAAAAACCCAGTAATTTTAGGTATTGATATGCTAATGCAGTATCAAAGTTTTCAAGGGCATTGTGAAATAATTATTAATTTGTTAAGCCAAGTGATTTGTATACCTTTGTTGACTTTTACAATCTCCTTAAAAGTGTTTTCGCCATCTGTTTCATTCCCGGCTGTCTGACGTTTCTTTCTTAAGTGCGCCATGTTTACGGCCAAAATTCGGCCGTGAACTGTCTGAAACTCTGTTAAAAAAAAAAAGGCAATGTAAATTAATATTAGGTGTAAATCACTCAGTTCCCGAAAAAAAAAACATTAAAAAAAACTATCTATTATGTTTTCATTTATTTTTTCATCAAGCCATGAAAGTTTTTATTTCCATACAAGGCAATAATATATAACCAATCAAATTCAAGATATATTTTTATTTAATTACCGGTATTTTGGAGATACATCATGCAAATTAAGATTGAACAAATTCAATTTAAGTTAAACAAATTTATATATCTTAAGTGCTTTATATGGCTCTTCCTAACGATTTGAAATTCTGTGACTCAGATGACCAGAACTTCTCGATCTGTGATAATACTGTATTATGTGGAATCAAAAAAGCAGAAACATGTTCTATGACGTCAGGGCTTTTTCAATAGTTAATGCACAATGGCAGATCATCGTTGCAAACACACACCTAACTTAATCTTCTTCTTCTTCTTTTTGTTTTTTGTACTTTACACCCACTAACGACTTCTAAAAGACAAGCAATTACCTCTTTTAGAAATCTCCTCGATTTCAGCATCAAAATCAGTGCTTGCCATCCGCTTGCCTAGAAGCCAAACATATGATCATCATTTACTTACTGTACCAGTTGTTGATACGAAACGGACTGAACAGTATAAAAAAAACCACCCGCCAAACATATTTTAAAATGATACAGTTAAACCTCGTTAGTACGTAGCCTGCGTGGCAGGCGCAAAAAGGGGAGGGAGAGGAGTAGGGAGACCCTCCTCCCTTTTTCCCTACCCCCTACCCCTTTCGACGCCTGCTACGCAGGCTAGTTAGTACGGACACCGAGGGGCCCATTGAAAGTGTCCGTATTAAGCGGATTGAATTTAGAGAAAATGTAAGGGCTTTCTTTCCCCAGGGACAAACCAAACTGGCCTAGCTTAATAATGAGGTATCCGTATTAAGCGGGTGTCCGTAAAGCGGGCTTTGACTGTACTTTATTTGTGCCTTTTTGGCTTGCCCGCCCTTATATAAGTTATATGGATATGTGCCGCCCCAAAGGGTATGGATTTTAGGCCTTTTTGGTCAGAAAACGGGTATAGGTTTTGCCCAAATTTGGTCTGGAATCGGGTATGGTTTTCGAGGGAGCTAAGGGAGTGTATAAACGTATTTATCGTTTCAATCCCAAATGAATAAGAACGACTTAACAGAAATGTGCGGATTCGAAATTTTTTGTTTCAATCTAATCTAAGTAATGATGACATAATTTCTGCCTAAAGTCCAGGTCTTATAACGGGTATGGATTTCAGTGGTCTGGTCTGAAAACGGGTGTGGAAAATGCCTTTTTTTGGTCTGAAATAAGGTCAGGATTCGGAGAAACGGGCAGCACACCCCCGCCAATAATTCCCAGGAGTACCACCCCCCCCCCCCCCCGGGCTGGCTCGGACAGTAGCCACCAGACATCCGACAACAATAGACCATTTCAGCCGAGTTCCATAAACTTTCACTTTCAAAACGAGGCTAGGTCCAAAACCTTTCTTGTGAAAAAGAGTTTTAGTTATATTCCATGAGATGTTAAAATTTTAAAAAATCAATAGCTTTCCACTTAGCCTTGCTCTGAAAAAGAGGCTTTGGGCAACTCGGAAATGCTCTCTTGAGTCTGTGGGCGAAATCTTATGGTGCTGGTGTTCAAATGAAACCTATTTAGTAGAACTTTTACAGAGTACCATTTATTTCTTACGATTTTACAAAACGAAATTTAATTGGGGGGGGGGGAAGATTTTATTGACCAGGCGGTTAGAAGTGAAACGGTTTAAAGTGGCAAGTCTATCCCAAGGCCTAGTCGACAGAAGTGGGCGTTAGGGGAGAGCAGATTATAAGAGGGATTGAGTTTCGGTTTGAATTACAAGTTACGTGAAGAAACATCTGTAGGCAGCAGTAGTAGGCGCTTGGAGGTAGTGGGAGCAAGAAAGAACGGGCGTGCGTCGGTTCTTTCTTGCGTCCACTACCTCGATCATGCATCCCGGGATGCATGATCATGAAGACACGTTTTTTGCTCATCACGTTTTTGACGCTCTTGAAACCAAGGGTAATCCAGGGTCAATAATAATTTTTAAACTGACATCATGGAATTAGATGTTTTTAGAAAAAAAAATTGGTACGAATCCTGAAGAATCATAGTCTGCGGACACAGACGTATTAAGAAGGCTCAAGACCTTGAATTCAGCGGCACATACGGGAGTGCCCCTCGGGGCTACAGTACCCTAGCGAATGGGTTTTAAAGATCATATTTCTCATGCGGAAAATATAGCAAAATAAATAAAACTTTCTGTCTCATGGTTACGATTAATGTTCTCTTTGACACTAAAAAGACTACAAGGAATAAATGGACTTTTAAAAATATGCGTAGGCAATTTACACAATTGCACATTGCATGAGTCTATTCTTTAGGTGATCCAAGAGGTCAGGGAATCTTAGGTAATCATTTTGAATCGATAGCAAATTAATAACTCACTAAAGAAACACTGTAACTTACCGTTATCCAATATACTAATGGGCTTAGTGTCCGACGAAAGAAAATTCAAACTTACAACAAGCAGAAGATAAAACGGCGAAGAGGCCATACTTTGCATGACGAGAGAACTGTAGATTATCGCAGTTTTACGTAGTTCCCTTTTGTTTATAACTTCTCAAATGTCATGGGAATAAGGCCTGGCTACAAGACTTTTTGAAGAGATACAGCTGCCAAGATGTCGTTGATTGTCGACACTGTCTCAATTCGTTCCGGAAATTGTTGCATCAACAGCTATTGAAATCACAATGTTACCTCTCGCAATCATGTTTGCATAGGCAAGTTTATTAAAGAAAACACTGAAATGCATAGATACTATAAAAGATCCATTCAGTGACATTCACCCTTTGTCTTTGAAGACCGCTTTGAAACAATGTAGAAGAAAGAGGGACAAAAAGCTTGTCAGCATTTTAAAAGATCAAAGCACTGCCGTGTTGACGTGAAGTTTTGAAGATGCATTACTTTGTCCAGTTACTTTTTTTCTCACCCCCATTATTTAACAAATGCTGCAAAGAAAGAATATCCTAACTGCGGGCATTTCAACTTTTACTTTCCAAAAAAATCAATTATAGCTCATTAAAATACAAATTTTATGGGGGGGGAGGGGATGACAACCATGCAGTATTTTACAGTGTCAGTTTAGTTTGCTTTTGTCACCAATCTCCGTTTGTTGTTTTGCTGTTTCTCTATCAAATATGCTTTTGTTTTTAACAAGTAAAGGAAAATAAAATACAAGTCAATTAAAAATAGTAATCATAAAAAAAAAAAAGCTACAAAACAGGTGTAACAATTTGTTCATAATTTATGAATAAAAAAGCCACCAGTTCTTAAATTACATTCAATAAGCACTCTTTACAACAATTCATGTTTAATTTACAAGATAATGTTAAAATACTGTAGTCATTTTGGATCAGTTTAAGTTTCTGGGAAACTGCCCACCTACCTCTAAGTTGGGATCACAAGAATACATTTTCTCAAAAGTGACTAAGATGGGGTCTATATTTGGCCACAGAATAGACTATAAGTGGATAGGGGTTCTGAAAGACTAGCGGCACATTCCAAGCAAAAATTAACCCAAGTACCCACCCCTCCCCCCCCCGCTCCGGGATCGTGACCACTGCCCTGTTTCCTACCTTAGTCTGAAATCCTTAGGGTCATTCTTCCCTTCTTTGCCTTTCAGTCGCAATGCATTGAGGGACCTTGTAAGGACCGAGAAATATGCATTCCATACTACCAAAACAACAGCTATTCATCATGTGTCTGCGAAAGGGACCACAGAGGAGACAGTTGCAAAACGTGTAAGAGATATAGATAAATGTTAATTTAAAAAAATCAACTCGCTTATAATGTTGGTAACAATTTTTGGTTAAGTATTGCCAATAATTTTTGCGTTTAAAAGAAAAGTACAGTCCCGTGTTTTTTTCGATGCTAATACATATTTCTTTGCAATAATAAACACGCGTATCATCAACTTGGCGCTATCTTGTCAAAGTCCAAAGGAAATACCAAAATGGTAAAGATTTGTCTCCTAACGTAAATTCTAGCAAGAATTTGCTTATTTGCCTTCTTCGGTTTAACTCGTCGGAGAACAAGTAAATAAAATACTGTATGCTCATTAGCAGACGAGTTGATGTCAAAAGTAAGGTCAGCAAAGATTACATACTAGCCTTCATGTCCCCCCTCCCCCCCCACAGCCCCACCCACCCCACCGAATAGGGATTTGTATCCGCCACGGGTACCTCTGTACGTTTGGCTTACAAAAAGTTTACAGACTGGAGATCATGGTGTCGTTTTTGTTATGTTGTTTTTAGAGCATGCGAAGCTGTGAGGGGTTGCAGACCCGATCAAGATAAAGGATGCACAAATGACCGCAAGTACGGTTCGTAGTAGTAATTTTGAACTACATTATGGACGAGTGAATTCAACGAGAGGACATCAAACATGGTGTCCAGCTACAAACACTGATCCATCGAACTATCTTCAAGTTCATATGGGTTCAGTGAAGTCTTTATGTACAGTACATGTACAGAAACAGGGAACAGGCGGTTTCTATACAGCTACCTACTATCTGAAATATTCGTTGGATAATAAAGTATGGAACACGTATAAGGAGAACAACGAAAAAAGGTAAATCTAAGGTAAAACGGGTTACTAAAACGTACAAATTCTTTTGCTGCGAATTTTCCCAACCACGTTCAAACCTGTCTTGCAGCAAATCTGGTTTGTTGCAAGTTACATGAATACTAACTTCTGATTGGATAACATTACGCGGGAGTCACGCCATACACGGGAGTTACGTCACTTCCTGCAAAACAAGTTTGCCTTGAGCCGGTAAAACGCACAACATGAAAAACCTTTGAACATATTTTGTTTTAAAAAGTACATCTAGGGGCATTTCACAGGAGAGACGTTTGCGCCTCTAAGGCATAAATTCCATACTGATGACGTAAAGTCTCTGGAATTTGGTCATGAGTTCTGATTGGTCGAAGTAATAATTATATTGTTTTAGATGTAGTCTACGAATGAAATGAGAAAGACAAAAAGTCACAAAAGTCAAATGTATACGCGATAAATCTTTACAACAGGGATTATCGTTAGAGTATATTCTTCTTAAATACAGCTGTTTAGAAGAAGTCAAAACTTGACCATAAAGCAAATTTACGTCTAAAGCCCCATGGCTACCAGATTAATAATGTTAACCTTGATTTACGTCATCAGTATGGAATTTCTGTCGTTGCGGAGCACACGTCTCTCCTGTAAAACGTCCCCGGGCGGCGAGAGGGGAGAAGAGAGAGCTGAACTTGCAGCCTAGTCGCAGTATGTTAGGTTTTACCTGTCTATGAGCTTCCATCTTTGACACTTGAACTCCTTGCTTTGTGGTCATTCACTTCCGGTTTCTCCTAGTTGTCCTATACTTACCTGTTCCTGCCATCGTTTTGCGAGAATCTGTCAGGTTTTCTTGTACTAGTGTACCGTTCGCGGTATAAAACTTATAATTTACAGAATTTTCTCCGTTTCTCCGCGAAAGACGTCTGAGAAACGAGCGCAGAAATTCCTTACTGATGACGCTTCACTACCCAGATCTGGGTAGTGCTTCTGATTGGTTGAAGCAAATTCCACAAGCGCTAACCAGATCTGGGTAGCGACGCGTCATCAGTATAGAATTTCTGCGTAGTGGTAACGTTGCGAATTGATGTCTGTTTTCTCAGGCTATATCCTACCCGCACTCCTTGCAAAAGCCCTTTAATTGGTGATTCCAAATCGAAGTGTCTCCCTGTCTTCCGTAGCCTCCCACCCAGACGTTTTGCTAGTGGGACAGGAACGCGTGAAGAACCCCTAAGAACTACGTCTGCGTGGGAGGCTATGTCTTCCGTGCAGAGGTAAATGGGTAGGAGCGAGGACTAGAACCCACTGAGACGGAAGTAAATATTTCTATAATGCCTTAGAAAGCTGTAAACCGGGCACTTCGCAGTTGCAGTGGTGACCATTTCAAAACAATGATGCAAATTAACTGATTTATTGTAACCGTGTTTCATTTCAATTATGGTATTTGCGACGTAATAACGTTTAATGAGAACAGTATCCACACAGGCATCCCAGCTTTATGTCTGACAAATTCTTCTGTCCTGAAGATCATAAATCAATCTACCTACAAAAAATAAGAATATTTTCTTACTGTGAAATTAACATACTTCACAACGTACTTGTAATAAACAAAGGCCAGGTTTTGCGGGAAAGATCGATTCAGATGCTCTTGCTTCAAAGCTGTACTTAGCGTATTAGTTGAGCCTGTTCTGGGGGTCAGTAGGATAGAGGAGATCGAGTGACGCTTAATGGAGAGAGGAGGGAAAGAGCAGAAGAAAGGAAGATGATAGGGGCACTGCTCTCGCCCCCCCTCCCCCCGGGGTTTTTCCCTACATACTTTTCTTTACGCTGTCCCCACTATCCTGGAACAGACAGGCTTTATTAGTTTCAGGTGATCAGATTACAAGTAATAGACGGTAGGCTCTTGCCGATTGTGCTAGCATAATTTTTGGCATAATCTGAGGAATTGAGCATAATTTTTGCCCTTTTTCCAAAAGTAGCACTGCTAGCATAATCCGTATATTTTCTTGTCTTAATAGCACAATTTTAGAATAATTCAAGAAAACGAAGATCTCAGCTACTAAAAACGATAGATTACTATTAACAGTTGCTTCCACTCCTATTTTTCGACTTTTTTTTACTTGTGTTGAGATACCGCGGGAGTTCGATGAAACGGAACCGGAAGTCTGTGTCTCGGTCCCAGACTCCTTAGTCTTTCTCCCAGTGCTCGTTTCAAAATGGCGGCCGCCACGCCAAACCAGTCAAGTGCAGTGAACTTACATCCAGATAGTTTACAAGGTTGCGAGAACAGAGAGGATAGACCAAAGCCTGCACAACTTGCCCGGGATAGACGCCTCGAATCCACCACTGGAAAATACAAGAGGAGGGGGACGAGTAATGTCACTAATGTGAAAAATGTCCCTTTGCAAGATCGTATTAATCAGTTCCCTGATCAGCACCTGAGTGTCAGAGGCACAACGATCTTTTGCAATGCCTGCAGAGAAATGGTATCATCCAAAAAGAGCATTTTAGCATCACATTGTAGTTCAAGAAAACATGCCAAAGGGAAAGATGCCAGGGTTAATAAAATACATTTTCAAACTTGTCTTGTGAGTTGTGAAGTTTGTGCACAGAATAATTTTTTAAAAAAGTAGCATAATTTTGAAAAGCGAGCATAATTTGAGCATAATTTGGGCAAAAAACGAGCACTGCCACTAGCATAATATGCCACTTTTACTAGCACAATCGGCAAATGCCTAATAGACGGTCCAATCAGGCCCGTAACCAGGGGGGTGCACGGGGTGCTTTCGCACCCCCCCCCCCCCCCCCCCCACAGGCCCCAAAGGTCAGCATTTTGATACTCAATATCCAAGTTAAGGCGAGCAGTCGGTTAAACTGAAGTTTCAAACTTAACAGTGATATTTAAACAAAATCAAAGAATGGAAAAAGCAGTGGTGTATTCACTGGGAAAGTAAAACCAGCTACAATCTAGTAGCCCGAGCCATTCAGAGCATTTCAATGAGCGCACAGATGTCCGAGCTTATGTAAATACATAATGAAATTATCGTGCGCAGGCCCCGGGGCGCAGGCTTTGCACGGAAGTTTACGACGAGCGAGACAATGACAAGGGAGTGATCTCACGATTTTTGTCAGACACGTCCGCCAACGCGTCGGGTAGTATTCTCTATTGTACGAGCGCATGAACGCCTGAAGATGCAAAATTAGTTTTTTGTGTAATACGTTATGGGTAGGAGAGAACAGGAAAATAGAAAGAGGAAGGCTGAAGCTAAATCTTGCCAGTCTCTCGATACAATTCCACAGGAAAAAATAACGGATTCCCATTTTTGGATATTTTAGGGTATTTAAAGAATACCCACAAAAATCCCAAATTTGGAAGAGTGAGACAAGTCCCGATCTGGGAACTTAGTTGGGAATTCCCTGGTTGGGACTTGTCTCACTTTGCCAAATTTGGGATTTTTAAGGGTATTCTTTAAATACCCTAAAATATCCAAAAATGGGAATACGTTATTTTTTCCTGTGCAATGGGTCAGTAAAGTACCCCGTCAAGAGCCACCAGACGCTGACAATGACAGTGCAGTCTGCGATGACAGCCCAGCTGAAACCACGACTTCAGATCTATCTCAGTTAACTACAGTTTTAAAGCGAGATATAAACGGTAAATCATACTCATTTTCGCAATGCCCACCAGTCTTGATCCCATTATTATGCTCTGAGATTTAGTCGCTACACCCACGGAGGCTGGAGCTCGGAACTGTTCTGACGGATTAGTTCCGCAGTATTTTGATGTATCATTTTACATCGTAAAATTACTCCTTTTTATAACTAAATTCAAACCGTTGTATTCGAAAAATGTAATATTCAGTTCCTACCGTCAATTTTTCATGTATTGCTACTTTCCTAAATAAACGGATCAGACGATAAAAAATACATTTCCGTAGTTGGGTCCGCTTTGGCCTCATAAGCCCCCCCCCCCACATAAAATCCTGGTTACGGGCCTGGTCCATACACGCGCAATCTGGTTACGTTCTGTGCATTGCATTAATTCTTAATGGAAGTCAAAATGAATTCTGGCTACATACGTGCTGCGCATGTGTAATAGCATGTGTAATAGCAGTATGGAGATTAGTATTGCGGGATCTTCAGTCGCCCGGAATTAAAAGACCATTTTTTTTCTTTCAGGACAAGTTAGCTTCATACCACTTTTAACCCCACAGAATGAAACGTTAAAGAGCAGCGCAATTAACTATTTTCGATCCTTCTTCAACCACAACAGTTTTGTACTAAAAAAAGAGGGGCACCACAGCTACCCTAAGCACGATGACGCTCATATTGACCATAATGATTAAGAAGATGGTGTTGAGGAAGAGGTTCGAGAAGGATAATGAGGATAGAGATCATTAGCGTTAAAAACTTATTTGTGTTCAGTTTTATTGACTTCACATTAATTTTTTTTTCTGGCGCCCTTAATGTACAGTTAGCATAATAATAAATAATTATATTATAATCTCACCTCATTCTGTCTCAGCACTTAATGCGCATGCAGCTCAACTTGCAGTTTGGCAACATCCAGCTGGGATTTTTAGTGCATTCTCCCAGTTTGGCCCAAGTAGGACAACTTGGATTAGAATCTTTAATTTTAGAGCTACAACTCTTCTTGCAGTTAACCAACATCCAGGCAGGGTTCTTGTCGCATTGGCCTGTCTTGGCCCAGTATGGGCAGTTACTCTCATGTCCACTACTATCTCTACACGCCTGACCAAGGATTGTAGGTCTCGGGATCACTGGGGGCCGTGGGGTTGTTTTGGCTGTTGTTGTTCCTATGAGGAAAAATGTTTTTTCAAGATTTCTTCTTTATATTAAACCTCGTACGAGGGTTCTCCTTAGAGTTCCTCAATACCGTCATTCCCACCCAAATTTTCCTTCAATCCCGTAATCCCGCATCCCACATCCCACATCCCGTAATCCCCATGGGTAATATCAGCATTCTGCATCCCCTGTATACTATGGAGCTCAAGCAACGACGACGGCGACGGCAACGAGAACGGCAATGAACCAATAGGTTTTGATTAGCAAAAAAAAAACTTTGCACATGCATCACGCTTTTTCGCACATTTCTTTGCCGTCGTTGCGCGACTGCAAAGTGAAAATACATAATTTCACGTTTTGTCGAGGGCGGGAACACAAAACAACAATTTTCTCTTTCTTTTCCTGAACTTTGATATAATCCTTTAGAATTCAACTCCAAAGAAGTTTACCAACATTTGACGAATTAAACCAGATCAGATGAAATAAGCGCGATAAAGTTTGAGGCAGCGCGAATTCACTTTTTAAGTGTCGTTTTCGTAGTCGTCGCTGTCGTTGTTGCTTAAAGGTGATGTAACACGGAACGATTCGCAACGACGATTTTTAGCGCAACACAGCGTTGCAATGCTGGAACAATGTTGTAACCATTCGAAACAATGTCACAACAATGTTGCAACGCTGTGTAGCGTTAAAAATCGTCATTGCAAATCGTCCCGTGTAACATCACTATAAGACTCATTGACATGAATTCATGTAACTATTCGATCCAGAATCTCTAGTCTATTAGCTCTAAGAAAAGTAGACCAGATATCAATGGTACTGATAGAGCTCGGAAAATCTTTGCTCGTGGAATTCGAAATCCTGGGCTCTGGAATCCAGAATACAGCTCAAGGATTCCGGAATGCAGCTAACGATTTGAATCGGGAATACAAGTTCCATTGACAAAGAATGCGGAATCTATCGCCGTGGAATCCAGAATCCAAACTATGCTGGATTCCTTTACTTGATGCGAGACCCATCGGACAACGTGACCCGAAACGCAAAGACCGCCCGCGGATTAATGAGACTAGGAACAAGGCAAAGGTGATACCATATTTCATAAAATTTAACAAACTGTTGCCACTCCTCTGCTACTAGTGTCTAAACAATTTTACACACCTCTGCAAACACGACAGCTTCTTTGGCAGTTTTTAATCATCCAAGCCCTGTTCTTCGTGCAGTCTCCTTTTGCGGCCCAGATGTGGCAGGTATGGTAGCCATCTTGGCAACCTGCAAAAGAACAGAAAATAGACAAAACCACTCACTCGGGGACAATACAAGATTCATTTGTATCAATATTTTTGTCTAAAGGCCTGTTTACATCGAGCTGGGGTACCCCAGGTAGGTGAGGTAACCGCCTGTCCATATAATCTCCCATATGGTCACCCCACCTATCATGTAAACGTGATCAAATTAAAATGAGAGATTATATGGACAGGCGGGTTACCCTACCTAAGCGGGTTACCTCACCTACCTCGGGTCCCTCGCCTCCATGTAACAGGCCCCTACGATGACTTCATATAATTAATCGATATATGCAGATATTTTTGGTTAGCTTTGGTAGTTATAGCTTTAAGCTATGTTCAGACTGTACTGGACAGCTTCTCGTGCCTACTCGATAAGCTATCTGGTATCGTATGAACACCATTTGATATGTGACTCTCCACTTTAGAGATCGGCACGGCGCAGCTTTGCTACGTTACATAAATCACTCCGAAATCACCGTTCTTATGTGTGAACATAAGCTATATCGTATGGCGTATGGCTTTCGTGCTAGACTACGAGTAGTCCCCCATTTTTCCTCAGGGATAGTAGGGCGAGCGAAACGCGAGCGCGCATGAAAATCCCTTTTCTCGCGTGGGGTGATATTCACGCGCGCTCGCGTTTCGCGCGCTCTACTATCCCTGAGGAAAAATGGAAATTACTCGTAGTCTACTTTCGTGCTTGCGCAAAAGCTATCAGGATAGTGTGAACAACAGTAGCGGATCCAGACCTTCAGATAAGGGGGGGAGGAGGGGGAGGGGGCGATCATCCAGATCGTGAGATAAGAGGGGGGGGGCCGTCTCCTAAAAACATTTTTTTCGGCCGTACGGGCCTCAGTTTGGTCTAAAAATAAGGGGGTGCCCGGGCCCCTCGGGCTCCTCCCCTAGATAAAGCCTAAGATGTTTTAACTTTTCCACTGCTCTCAATAGAGAGGAGAGGTGTGATGTCACGTTACCATGGTAGCAAAATTTGTGGATCACAACAATAGGAAGTTTTTTGCAACGGCGACGGCGAACAGCAAAAAAGCAATAGGTTTAGATTGGCAAAAGAACATTTTTTTTCTACCATGGCAACGTGACGTGACGACTTCTCCTCTCTATAGACATCTACTTTATCCCCCGGACATACACTTACACTTTCAAATTCCCCACCAAGCTTAGGCACGTGTGAATTGTTGGAACTTTCTCTTCCCCCTTCTGGGTTACCACGGAGTGAAAAAAATAGCTTATCACCATAGCAACGTACTACTACTATATCAACCATAGTAATGTACCACTTAAGGGAGGCAAGAGGTACAGAAGGACCCCCCACGCCCCTCCCTACGCATATAGGATATACCTGGGGCTTAGTTAAACGTAGACATCAGTAGACATTTGTTTTACAACTTACTGCATAATCCAGGGTCGATGTACGCATCATCGATGGCAATGTCTGCATATCCGGTCTCTCTCCCCATTTTCCCTATTATTGAAAGCTGCGAAAAATATGTAAAAAAAAATTAGACTCGGTGTTCTAGAAACTAAGCTAAACTATGATTTGGAAAGGAAGGGATGACAGCCCCTCACCCATATAGGGTTTTGTCCCAATGATAAGTCCCTCTAAAACTGCTGGCTTTTTTCATAACCAAAGGGGTATTCAAATCTCAAAGCGTTAAATCCGTCTATTCCTAGAGAATAACTAAATTAAGCACGTTATGGTCAATTGTCTCTTCATTTTAGCTTAATCAGATCTCGATCGATTATCCGCAACTACGGAGATTAAAATTTCCGATGACTTACCCTGTAACTTAAATCCGTCGGAGGATCTATGTCCCCTATTCCCTTATCAACTTACCTTGTAACTTACACCCGTCGGAGGATCTATGTTCCCTGTTCCCTTTTTCCAATCTTTGCCTTGATCTCCTTGCTTGTAAAAAATGTACCAGTTCTTTCCGTTAGATAACGTCAATTTGACGGCCAGACTTCCCATGTTTTTGCCATACATCGTGTAGTAAAACTTCAAGCACTGTCCGCCAGGCAGCCCCGACCGCCACGCACTCACTAACTCAGCTCTGTCGCCAGGTCTTGTTCCTGAAGACTCCACGTAAAGGTAATATCCTGTTTGGATCGGTATAATTTTAAAAACTGGGAAACTTCCCACCGACCCCTCCCCTAAACTAACGTTAACGGCAATTATTTACCCAGGCTATATTTAGGATAAGGAGAGGAGAGGGTGAGTAGATTTGCAAATCAGCGATTTTACTTGACCCGTGACACAGTTAATAACAACAAGTAAAGCAAAATAACTTCAACTACAAACAAAATAAGACAATAGAATTAATGCATTATAGTGCGTGGTATTCTACCACCTAGTTCACGGCTTAAGTAGAATCACTCTAGCTATCTAGTTCTCCTGTTTATATATCTCAATCATAAGGTCTCGTTTAATTAGATCCAATAATATTGTAAACCAAACTAATTCAAATATTTAGGGAAAACAAAGTTGAAAAAATAGTAGTAGTAGTAGTGGAAGTGGTAGTGGTAGTGGTAGTGGTAGTGGTAGTGGTAGTGGTAGTGGTAGTGGTAGTGGTAGTGGTAGTAGCAGTGGTAGTGGCATTGGTAGTGGTAGTAGTAGTGGTAGTGGTAGGTAGTGGTAGTGGTAGTAGTAGTAATAATAGTAATAAATTGCTTTATTTGCATGACCGCATCATTTTACAGTATTGCAAAAAGCATGCATATGACAATCAAAATGTAAAACAAACAGCACTAATAATAATCTAGAAAAATTCAGTTACATTACTAACAGTGAATCACGTATTTTCATACAGGAGGAAACAAACTTCATAACTAACTTATTTACATGATGTTCCTTCGAATTCACTATTAGTTTTATGCTTTCTGGAGATGATTTCTTGTCAAAGTCAGGTATTATTCGATTGATTTGATTAATAAATGCCTGTCTCTGTACTGAGTATTTGTTAGTAGTAGTAGTAGTAGTAGTCACACGCCAGTACCAGTACCAGTACCACTACCCCAAGCTCTTCCTTTTCGCGCCACTTTTCAGCCACTTAGACCCCCTCCACACGAATCCGGTTACTTTTGAAACCACCAATTTATTTATTTGTTTATTTCTTACAGGAAACGGCTTTCAATACACGTAAATCCGGTTGACAGAAAAGCGCTTTAAAGAAGGTCGCAATGGGGTTTAATGTTCAGTATTATTGGCCCATAATTTTTAGTGTTTGCTGTTAAATTGGCCAATTTTGAACGTTTGCTGTTTTCAAAGAAAATACTGTTAAGTGTTTGGAGGGTTCTTCGGGCATCTTCGGAAATGGTCGGACCTCTTGGATAGTCCTCGGAAATCTTCCACAGTCTTCGGGAATCGTCGGTAGCCTTCGGAAATCTTCTGAAATAATCCGGAATTGTCGTAAAATGGCCGAAAACTCCTTGATATACTAAACAAAATAATATTGGCCTTTTTCGAACCGTTTTTGCTTCTTTCCGGGAAAAATTTACTGTTTCAAAGAATTTTTTACTGTTAGTGTTAAAATGCTCAAAATTGAACTGTTTGATGTTACAAAGCCAAAAAGTGAAGCGTGTAATGTTATCGAGGTACCTCCATTCAGACCCTCTTCAGAGGAAACCTCAATGAAGATGTCAAGTTGATTGTATTATACATTGACTTATTAACAATTATTCCTCGAGCCCAAATGGGCTCTGAGTCAATAGCCCATCCGGCGAGGGCGAGAGGAATAATTGTTTTAGTAAAATCCAACTAGTTGGTGAAAAATATCGAGACAAAACAACTTTAGCTACTTTAAGCTAGACTTTAATCCTTTTTGCCGCCAAAAAGCCGGCGCTTTTCGCTACTAGTGGGCTATAACATATAGCCTAGTAGTAGCTCAACTAATCAGAACGCAGCATTGTTAATAGACCACTAGTTGGATTTTACTAAAATGTGTTCTCTCTGGGCAAGATTATTAACCAATTATTGAATGAGGCTGAGTATGATCTGAAGATTTAAGCGGATCAAAGAGGAAATCATCCGTCGAGGCCTGAGGCCGTATTTTGTTTCTTTTGTACATGTTTTCTTGCTTATGCGCGACTAATAGAGGCAATGCAAAAATACAAACCTAGTCCAGTAGTATGATCAGCACTAGGTCCAGTATTAATAGTTTGCGTGTAGGACTTATGAAACCTCCAATCTAAGTTGTCACTTTTAGAATTGCTCCACATCCCAAGGCGGCCATTCTCAAAGTCAGCATCATCATTATCTGTAAAAACGAGACGATGGAGGAACACTCGGGTAAATAAATGGCACGCTGTAAAATTTTCTGGTATGGGTAGATTTACTTAGCTCATTATTTATTTACTTGTTTATTTATCTACTTGTTTTTCTCACCATGTAAGGGAATTCGGATTCCGGAATCCGAGGAATTTTTTCATTGGAATCCGGAATACAGCTCAAGGAATCCGGAATCCCACTAACGATTGGAATCCAAGTTCCACTGACAAAGAATCCTGAATCCAGTACCTGGAATCCGATCCTGAATTCTTGGCGTGGAATCCAGAATCCAAGACCCTCTTGGCCACATCGGACAATGTTTTAAAAGCAATCGTAACATCCAAAAAAATCACTCTCATCACATGAAAAGATGTTTCGAGAATAACCCGTGCGAATACAGGCTTTTTAAACTGGCAATTGAAGTGTTTTCTTAGTTGAAATTTTAATTCTGTTGCTTTTGAGTATGGCACTAAATGTGACACTTAATATGGATATTTTCGACGAAATCGAAGTCGCGACGATCCCGTTTAATCAAACGACGATCTTAGAGATGAAAGAGAGGATCGCCGAGTTGCCACTCCGATGACGTTTGACAACGTTAGTCGTGTGATGACGGTAAAGAAATCTGTCAAAAAGCCCTGCTGCAAGTTCAGAGTTTTTGTTTTACTTATTAAGCCTGTTGCATTTTTTACTTTCTCATCTCCGTAGTCTTCGCCGTGGTTTCTTGAGCTCGCTGGTAGTGAACGGGCAAGGAAAACGACGTTCGGCCTACATGTACCCATACCAAAACACATATGTTAATGGTTTGAAACAAAGGCAAAATATAATTTAGGGCCTATTTTTTGAGGTGAGCCGGGCTTGCCTACACGTATGATACTGGGCTGGCTCAGCTCATGCCTTGTCTCCTCTTTAAGTTTTCGTCTCAATTATATGAGGAAGCAGGCTAGCCGGCTTGTCGAGATCCTGGCTCGAACAACCGGGATCTTGACAAGCTGGGCCAGCCCGCCTTCTTAAAATAAACACAATGATAATTTCTTAGGAAACAAGGCATTAGCCGTGCGATCTAAGTAAATGTAATGAAGAGGGCCAGCCCGGTTAACCGTACTGGCTCACCTCAAACACGCCCTTAATGTGTATTTGACTCTCACCAAGATTGCAACGCTTCAAGATACACATTCCCTCCTCGGTTGAAGAGCCTGGACACTGTTTTCCATTATGTCCCGGTCGTGGGTTGTCGCATCTTCGAAATCGAGTTTTGACGCCATCGTTGCAAGTTTTACTGCAAGGCCTCCAATTCGACCAACGACCCCAATTACCGTCGATAGGAGCTATATAAGGTAAAATAAAGTCAAGTTAGCGTTTGCTCGATGAGTTATTTACGTTTGACTTGGCCCTTTGTCATTTTATTCACCATTTTCATATTGCCCATAATACATTTTGTTTACCTCCTTGCCACCTGCATAAGCATTTTCCTCAAATTATATTTGGTCTCGTTCACACGTATCCGGATATTTTAGAAAACGGACATTTTTTTCCGTTTTCGAAAAATCATTTTCGCCCGTCCAAATGGAAACGCTAAAACAATGGAAAAACGAAAGCTTACCATACAGGGCATGCGCTGTTCTTCCGTCCATACGAAAAGGATAAACCGGCGGGACCATTAAAGTCTTGGGACCATTTCCATGAACCTGCATTTTTGGTACCCGAAATACCGTTAACGTGTGGACCGAAGGCTTAAGCGTTTTCGAAAATATCAAGGACCCTAAACTTTTTGACAGTTGTTTGTTTATTAGTTTGTTTGTTTTCTCAGAAGAACACAGTAAGGATGATCGTTGGCTGTATAAACTCTATGCTTCTCTGACAGCTTCAAAGATAAGACGAAATCATACCAATTATTTCAGAAGTTATTTGTTTGTTAGAAAATGTTATTTACCAGGGCATATGGAAGATGGACACTTGACCCTCTGTTTTTCTACGCCGTAAGCATTAACGTTTCCACCACAAGCTTGTTGGTTTCCCGAATTAATGCAGAATCTCTCACGTGTGCGATAGCACTTCTCGTCACAGGGAGTCCATCCAGACCAAGACGACCAACCATTGGTAAGTTCTAACATAACAAATAATAATGATAATCATAATCATAATGATAATGACAATACCGATGATGATAACGCTAACGATGACGATAATGACAACGATATAACGATAACGATAACGATAATAATAATGATAATGATGACGACAATAATGATAATGATAATGATAATGACAATACCAATGATAATGATAACGATAACGATGACGATAATGACAACGATATAACGATAACGATAACGATAATAATAATGATAACGATGACGATGACGATAATAATGATAACGATAATGATAATGATAACGATATAACGATAACGATAACAATAATAATAATGATAATGATAATGATAACGATATAACGATAACGATAACAATAATAATAATGATAATGATAATGATAATGATGATGATAATGATAATGATGACGATAATGACAACGATATAACGATAACGATAACGATAATAATGATAACCGTAATGATAACGATGACGATAACTATAACGATATAACGATAACGATAACGATAATAATAATGACAATGATAACGATAACGATAATGATAACGATATAATGATAACGATAAAAATAATGATAATGACAACGATAACGATAACGATAGAACGATAATGATAATGATGAACATTTACAATTCATGATTAGTATAAAATATACTGTAAGCCTGGCCCCTCAAGTAGAACTCTCCCTCGCCTATGCACTCCCTTGTGTACCAGTTGGACGAAATATGGTCCTTTAGAACATAACTACTCACTTCTGCAATTGTATAAAGCATTGATTTCGACTGCATCTCTGGTACTTAGAAGGTGATTTGGAGCTCCAAATTCCATGTTCTCGTTTCCAATGGCTACAATGGTGGGTTTGCCGTTTTTGGTGAATGCCAATCTATCATAATGCATGACGGACTGATAATCGTAGGAAACGCCCAAATTATCAATAGTCCTCCACGAATATTTGTCAAACTGGTCTGTATACTCTAAAATAAAACAAAATTGGGTAGGCAAGGTAGATGAAGTGGGTAGGTAGGTAACAGACTTGGCTTAACGTATTTCTTGTAAAGACATATTTGCGCACATTTAACTGTGAAGGAGCAATTCATGATATTACTCCATCATGCTCAAATTTAAAAGCACTTTTATGATGCATTTTATAATAATTGGAAAGTAACTGTGACCTCAGGAATGGTGAAAGATGCCAAAGAAATGTAATTTCTGACGTTTGAGAAACATGGGAAAGAATTCGACAGAAAGAAATAGAATCCTGACGGCACGGTTAAGGGGCGTGCGGGATTCGAGGGATAGTTTAGGATTATTTATGGTTTTGGTGCGAGATTTGTTCCGTGTCTCGTGTTAGTGAAGTCAGAATAGATATCTGAACACCTCTAAAGACATCACGTAGATTTCAAATTACTGGTTTAAACAAACCAATATTTTCAAAAATTTGAAAATAAATAAACTTTTTAGCTTTCAGTTTGCAACAATAGTTTGCCGTCTGTTGCTGATGACCGGTTAACACAACGTAAGTATGATTCACTACTGTATGCAATATCTTACTAGGTAGAATGTTCTCCCAATAGATCTTGACATATTTATCTCGATCGCCTCTTGCTTGCTCGTGGAGGAAACCTGAAGTTGATATGAAAGATGCTATATACAACTGGATCTATATTACCAATGGCGGATCCAGGGGAGTGGCCCGGGGGGCCCGGCTCCCCTCTTATTTTGGACCAAACTGAGGCGCGAAGGGCCAAAAAATTCTTTTTGGAGACCGCCCTCCCCTCCCCTCCCTCTTATCTCAAGGTCTGGATCCGGCACTGATTACTACTTGTATTTACTGGCATGACTACTGACAGGACCAGGACTCCTGGACAGGACTTTACTAAAACGAGGAAATCGAAGAACGGGAATGAACCCGGGAAGCAAGGGAACAAAAGGTAATTTAAACCCTACCTCTGTCAGTATCTTCATTGCCTATTCTCCCTTTTTTCATTTTGCAGTTCCCATGCGCAATACCCATTCTCTCTTTAGTAATAGGGACTTTAAGATCCAACGACGCGGACGACAATGAGAACGTCAAAAAACCAACAGGTTTAATTAGCAAAACAACAACTTCGCACGTGCATCACACTTTTTTGTACATTTCTTTCCCGTTTTTTGCACGACTACGACGTTTTATGGAGGACGGAAACAAGCAACGACGAAATTATATTTCTCTTTCTGAGCTTGAATATGGTCCCTTGAAATTCAGCTTCATGAAGGTTCGCCTACAATTGACAATGTTAGTGGGCAGGAATAATCACTATAAAGACTGGAAGAACGCAAATTCACTTTTTAAGCAACGTTCTTGTTGCCGTCGCGTCGTTGGATCTTAAAGTCTCTAATACCTTCGTAGACGGCCATGACTCGTTCACATTACACAATTTGGTTCACCTGCGTTAAGGTGGCTGAACAAAGTTTTGCGGGCAGTCAGCGATAACTCGCGTAACGGCGCGTGTTTTAAATTAGACAAACAAACATGGCGGCGAAAAAAGCATTGGTACACAGAAGACGGTTTCTACTCATTAAAATTTTGTGATATTTGGCAGAATTTTGACTTTTATCGTATTTAATTAATGAGGACTTTAAAATGGAAGTTGAACAGACGAATTTTGTGATTGATTATCTAAAAACCCGTCTGTTAAAGTTGGTCAAATAAGTTTCAAATGGTAATGATTACTTATAGTAAGCTGTGTGCAAGTTTATAGTAAAATCTAATGAGTGAATTTTATGTAAACTGAGCAAAAGTGAAATTTTAAGGTTGTGTTCAATCGTTCATGTTGTCATGGAAACAACGAAAACGTCACATTTTTTAACAGATGTCGATCTCAATCTTTCATATTTTTCCCCTGCCAAGTTTCAGCTTTTGAGCTGCAACCTTTCTCTTGCCATGATTTGACAAATCACATATACTCACAAACTGCCAAAACTGTGTTCAGCCACCTTAAGAAGAAATTAAAGTTAACGCAACGGAGTGCGTGTAACGGAGTGCGTTAAAGAACTGTTGAAACGAAACATCATTGATATGTAGCCAGCCGATAGACCTGAAGGCATGGGACTACAAATTTTTGGTTTGACCAGTCTACTGTTTGTAATAAATTATGTGTTGTTGGGGTGAGCTTAAAAAAAAAAACTTATATTAAGAGCTAAAAGTGTTGGTGAGGTCACTGCGTACTAGCCATGCGTACAATTTTCAGGATAGATGGAAATGAAAGCCAGCCAAGCCTACAACTAGTCGAATAGCTGGCTACACCCCTGCAAACCATGTACTGTAGATCACATTATGGTCCCGCATGCAAAACTCGAACGCCTAACTAGAACATGTGATAAGGGCAGCCCACGATCTTTTTGTCTATCGCATAAAAACGCGAGAGAAAAATTACCTATTGCATGCATCATTTCATGCACGATTGTTGGGACGTTATTACAGCCATCACCAAGGGAGACTTCTTGAGACTGGCTTTGAGCGTAACGCTTTCCCACCTTTGATGAACACCTAAAATGATAAAAAACGGTTTAGATGAAGAAAAAAAAATTCAGAAGTTTCTCAAATGGTTTTCTCTCAATGCTTTAGAAGCCGGAGTGGTTAATTCTGAGCTGCTCTAAAAACTATTTTATCCAATAAGATGTCCTAGGGGAACTTTTCTAGTTTTACGGTTATTGGATTTTTTTCAGGTCTCCCCTGAAACTGTCAGCTACCATGATGGGTCCGGTCGAGAGGTCGAGGACATGGGAAGCCGTCGGTTGCATTTTCTATATACCAGAAAAAAAAAAGCCGTGATCTGCGGTTATCCAGAAATTTTTAGCCTTTCTCGGGCTCAAGAAAATTCTAGGAAATATTTTGCTTAGTCCCTAGGCCTCATTATTCCGCGCGGCCAAAGCGTTTCGGGTCACGTGGTGCAAGCGAAGATGTGATGTTTCCTTGTTTCCCGTCCGTTCGCCTCGGATACGTCCCCGAATTGAATTGACCGAGAGGGAATGGGGAAAGCCGTAGAGGGACTAGACAAGGAAATATTTATATCTGCTCATTTGAACAGTTATTCACTTCAAAGAACAAAGTTGTTAGGTAGTCTTATCCGCATGCGCGTTTTACCAGGAGGAGAAAGAAAGGGCGGGGTGGGAGGGGAGGGAGCGGGGTAGGGAAAGGGAAAGGGAATTCTCATGGGACAGCTGAGAGGTGAACAGTGTAATTCCCCTTTAATTCAGTCCATCCTCCATGATCCTCTCACGCAAAGTAAGTTATTTGCACCTTTTTTGTATAATTATTTTAAGCAATTTTGTGCCTTAATCCTGATAAGAAAAGAAAATTTAAAAAGAAAGAAAGAAAACATGGCGCACCTCTGGATTGCTCTATTCGATAACTTACCCTTCGCTGTTTCCAAATCGAATGTAGTTACCCCCATGGACTGCCCTGTTGTAGTATTGAAATCGGATGCATGTTTTACTGTGGAATTCCTGAATCGCTTTGTTCACATTAGACCTGACATGGCCTGTGTGTTAAATAAGAAAGAAATTAAGTCTGAGTTTCGCGCATACTGATCGCCGCCACTTTTAAAGCAAAACGATTTTGTTAGCCTCCACCGTGACGAGGCCCTGAGAAGGTTTGCGTAAGGAAGCTACGATCTTGTGGAACGACAATTATTACACAGCTTGCAGGCGGAGTTTATTAGGTTACAAGGTCAAGCTAAACGCATTCTAGGGAGTAACCAAGTAAGCAAAGGGATTTTCATGGCTGTTTGTGCACTGGTTCCCGAGGGCCGTGAGCAAAACAATAAGACGAACGAAATAGCAGAAGGGGTAGGAGGACTAGGATGTCAGATGACATGCAACGTGATAAGAAAGAAGTAGAGTAGCGAATTGGCTAATACTTGGACTGCAAAACAGTCGGGTTTCTTTTTTTCTTAAAATCAGTAAAGCGTGGAGTAAGAGTCCTACGCGCGCGAAGCGCACGGGCCTTTGTTCGCCCGTGAGGCGTATTTTTAGCGTCTCCCCCAGTCTCGCTCTCCGTTTTCAGCGTCGCTTTAGACCTTTTGTTTGAATGCTCGCGCGTACCTGAATACGCAAAAATAAGGACTGTTTTGCAGTCTAAATACTTTACGTCCCTGTTTTTCCTTAGAAGAAGTGCTACGAAAATACATACTCATGTATGAGGGAATGTAGTACGGTATAATCCGGGTGGTCCATAATCGTTTTTTTTCCCGTATGGCGTTCCGTGAGTTTCCGCCATTTCTTATGTAGTCCTCAAGTTCGGGGTCAAGCTTTATGTCTCCTTGGTAAAGATCTGATATGTTTTCTGTTACAAAGAGATAAAAATAAAAATAAATCTTACGAAAAGAGGTTCAACAATTATGTATCCTTAGGACCATCCTTTTTCATGCAATTACGCTAAAAAATAGAATAAAATAAAAAGGAAAAACACATTGAGCTAAGACTATCTGAAACTGTCAGAAAACTGCGTATACAAAACCAAAATAAAAAGATAAAAGATAAAAGATAAAAGGGAATGAGCTAGCCTCCCCGCAGACGTCCTCTGGGGTTCGTTTGTCACGCATTCATTTCTCTCCGTGGGGGAGAAATGAATGCGTGACAAACGAAACCTAAAGGACGTCTGCGGGGAGGCTAGGAATGAGCTAAAGCTAATCTGCAACTGTAAAGAAACTACGTACGAGGCCATTTTGATTGAAAGAAACTGCATGCTAAGTATAAATAAAAAGGCAGACAAACAAATCTGAAACAAATGGGAAAAAACCCAGTAATTTTAGGTATTGATATGCTAATGCAGTATCAAAGTTTTTAAGGGCACTGTAAAATAATTTTAACAGTAGTTAAATAAATTTGTTAAGCCAAGTGATATGTATACCTTTGTTGACTTTTACAATCTCTTTAAAAGTGTTATCGCCATCTGTTTCATTCCCGGCTGTCTGACGTTTCTTTCTTAAGTGCGCCATGTTTACGGCCAAAATTCGGCCATGGACGGTCTGAAACTCTGAAATAAAAAAAAAAAGGCAATGTAAATTAATATTAGGTATAAATCACTCAGCTCCCGAAAAAAAACATTAAAAAAAACTATCTATTTATTTATTTTTTCATCAAGGCATCAAAGTTTTCATTTCCATACTAGGCAATAATATATAACCAATCAAAATTCAAGATATACTTTTATTTAGTTACCGGTATTTTGGAGATACATCATGCAAATTAAGGTTAAACAAATTCAATTTAAGCTAAACAAATTTATATATCTTAAGTGCTTTATATGGTTCTTCCTAACGATTTGAAATTCTGTGACTCAGATGGCCAGAACTTCTCGGTCTGTGATTGATACTGTATTATGTGGAATCAAAAAAGCAGAAACATTATCTATGACGTCAGGACTTTCGCAGTTGCTGATGCACAATGGCAGATCATCGTTGCAAACACACACCTAACTTAATCTTCTTCTTCTTCTTTTTGTTTATTGTAGTTTAGACCCATTAATGACTTCAAAAAGACAAGCAATTACCTCTTTTAGAAATCTCCTCTATTTCAGCATTAAAATCAGTGCTTGCCATCCGCTTGCCTGGAAGCCAAAGACATGGTCATCATTTACATACTGTACCAGTTGTTGATACGAAACGGACTGAATAGTATAAAAAAACCACCCGCCAAACATATTTTAAAATGAAATGATACAGTTAAAACCTCGTTAATACGGACACCGAGGGGCCCATTGAAAGTGTCCGTATTAAGCGGATTGAATTTAGAGAAAATGTATGGGCTTTCTTTCCCGCCAGGGACAAAGCAAACTGTCCGTAATAATGAGGTGTCTGTATAGCACTATCCACCGGATAAATCACTATCCCACGGATAAGTGTTAGGGAAACCAATTGTGCTATCCAGTGGATAGGGATTTATCCGATGGATAGCGTTATCCGGATCCACCTTTGGAACAACTGGGGCCAGGTGTCTGTAAGACGGGCTTTGACTGTACTTTATTTGTGCCTTTCTGACTCACCCGGGTGGGGGGTATACCCTTATCTAATTCATATGGGTATGTGCCGCCCCAAAGGGTATGGATTTTGAGTCTTTTTTGGTCTGAAAACGGGTATAGACTTTTCCCATACATTTTGGTCTGGAATCGGGTATGGTTTTCGAGGGAACTACGGGAGTGTATGAACGTATTTATCGTTTCAATCACAAATCAATAAGAAAGACTGAATAGAAATATGCGAATTCGAAATGCATTTGAAGAAATTCTTTGCGCCCTAATCTAAGTAATGATGACATAATTTCTGCCCAAAGGCCAGATCCGAAAATATGTATGGATTTTAGAGGTCTGGTCTGAAAACGGATGTGGAAAATGACTTTTTTTGGTCTGAAATAAGGTCAGGATTCGGAGAAACGGGGAGCACATCCCCACTTAAAATTCCCGAGAGTACCCCCCTCCCCCCCCCCCCCCCCCCCCGTGCTGGCTCGGACAGTACCGACCAGACACCCGACAACAATAGACCATTTCAGCCGAGTTCCATAAACTTTCACTTTCAATTCGAGGCTAAGTCCAAAACCTTTCTTGTGAAAAAGAGTTTAATTGTATTCCATGAGATGTTAAAATTTTAAAAAATCAATGGCTTTGCACTTAGGCTTGCTTTGAAAAAGAGGCTTTGGGCAAACCGGAAATGCTCTCTTGAGTCTGTGGGCGAAATCTTATGGTGCTGGTATTCAAATGAAACCTATTTAGTAAAACTTTTACAGGGTACCATTTATTTCTTACGATTTTACAAAACGAAATTTAATTTTGGGGGGATTTTATTGGCCAGGCGGTTAGAAGTGAAACGGTTTAATGTGGCAAGTCTATCCCAAGGTCTAGACAGGAGTGGGCGTTAGGGGTGAGCAGATTTTAAAAGGGATTGAGTTTCGGTTTGAATTACAAGTTACGCGAAGAAACATCTGTAACCTGCGTAACAGGCGCTTGGAAGTAGTGGGAGCAGGAAAGAACGGGCGTGCGCCCGTTCTTTCTTGCGCACACTAAACATCATTAAACAATGGCGTATGCCGAGAGGATTACACTGATATGAAGACTGCCTCTCCAGGAATGCGTGATCATGAAGACACGTTTTTTGCTCATCACGTTTTTGACCCTCTTGAAACCAAGGTTAATCCAGGGTCAATAAATTCATTTTTTTGACTAAGTTCTACTTTGCCATTTCGAAAAAAAAGGAAAGGATATCGTATTTAGAGCAGGGTCCAGTTTCACTTAGCCTCCCCGCAGACGTCCGTTGGGGTTCTTTTGTCACGCATTCATTTCTCCCCCAAACGAACCCCAACGGACGTCTGCGGGGAGGCTACGTTTCACTCTGTTTAGACAAATATCATGCATTTCGCTACACTGTCGAGGAGACAGTGATGACCATGATTCGTTTTGTTTCCCATACAGAATTACGTAATTTAGATTAAGAATTTTTTAAACTGACATCATGGAATTAGATGTTTTTAGAAAAAAAAAATTGGTACGAATCCTGAAGAATCATAGCCTGCGGACACAGACGTATTTCCGGTCGTCACGCAAGAAGGCTCAAGACCTTGAATTCAGCGGCACATACGGGAGTGCCCCTCGGGGCTACAGTACCCGAGGGAATCGGTTTCAAAGTCCATATTTCTCGTGCGGAAAATATAGAAAAATAAATAAAGCTTTCTGTCTCGAGGCTACGATTAATATTCTCTTTGACACTGAAAAGACCACAAGGAAAAAATATGCGTAGGCAATTTACACGATTGCGCATTGCATGAGTCTATTCTTTAGGTGATCCAAGAGGTCAGGGAATCTTAGGTAATCATTTCGAATCGATAGCAAATTAATAACTCACTATAGAACCACTGTAACTCACCGTTATCCAGTAAACTAATGGGCTTAGTGTCCGACGAAAGAAAATTCAAACTTACAACAAACAGAAGATAAAACGGCGAAGAGGCCATACTTTGCATGACGAGAGAACTGTAGATTATCGCAGTTTTACGTAGTTCCCTTTTGTTTATAACTTCTCAAATGTCATGGGAATAAGGCCTGGCTACAAGACTGTTTGAAGAGATACAGCTGCCAAGATGTCGCTGATCGTCGACATTGTCTCAGTTTGTGCCGGAAATTGTTACATCAACAGCCATTGAAATCACAATGTTACTTCTCGCAATCATGTTTGCATAGGGAAGGTCATTAAAGAAAACACTGATATGCATAGATACTATAAAAGATCCCTACAGTGACATTCACCCTTTGTCTTTGAAGACCGCTTTGAAACAATGTAGAAGAAAGAGGGACAAAAAGCTTGTCAGCATTTTAAAAGATCATGGCATTGCCGTGTTGACGTGAAGTTTTTGAAGATGCATTTCTTTGTCTAGTTTCTTTTTTGCTCGACCCCGTTTTTCAAAAAAATGCTGCAAAGAAAGAATATTCTAACTCCGGGCATTTCAACTTTTACTTATCAAAAAAAATTAATTATAACTCATTAAAATACAAATTTTACGGGGGGCTGGGTGGGGGAGGGGATGACAACCATGCAGTATTTTACACCGTCAGTTAAATTTGCTTTTGCCACCAATCTCCGTTTGTTGTTTTGCTGTTTCTTTATCAAATATGCTTTTGTTTTTACCAAGTAAAGGAAAATAAAACACAAGTCAATTAAAAAGAAAAACTAAATAAATTATAATAATAATAATAATAATAATAATAATAATAATAATAAATGCTAGAAAACTGGTTGCATCAATAACAATTTATGAATAAAAAAGCCACCAGTTCTTAAATTACATTCAATAAGTACTCTTTACAACAATTCATGTTAATTTACATGGTAATGTTAAAATATTGTAGTCATTTTGGATCAGTTTAAGTTTCTGGGAAACTGCCCACCTACCCCTCCCCTAAGCCAACGTTAACACTTACTTCTTACTTAGGGCAAAATGTTGGGTTGGGGGAGGGGTAGGTGGGCAGTTTTCCCAGAACCCCTATTTCATTAGAGTTACTAGAATGGGAACGCACTTGTCGGGATTTGGGGATCAGAAAATTCAGGTAAGGAGGGATTTAAAAACGGGAAGATTTTTAACTTCATTAAGTTTAATCAGTGTGTCAATTCATCTCAGGATGACCTAGTTAAAGGGATTTGTAAGGTAAATGCATGAACACAAAGTTGCTAACTTGGGATCACGAAAATTACATTTTCTCAAAAGTGACTAAGATGGGGTCTATGTTTGGCCACAGAATAGACTATAATGGGGTAGGGGTTCTGAAAGACCAGCAGCACATAACCAGCGAAAAATTAACCCAAGTACCCCCTCCCCCCCCCCCGCCCCGGGATCGTGACCACTGCCCTGTTTCCTACCTTAGTCTAAAATCCTTAGGTTCATTCTTCCCTTCTTTGCCTTTCAGTCGCAATGCATTGAGGGACCTTGTAAGAACGGTGAAACATGTATTCCACACTACCAAAACAACAGTTATTCATGTGCCTGCGAAAGGGAGCACAGAGGAGACAGTGGCAAAAAATGCAAGAGATATAGATACGTCAGATACGTGTTAACTTAAAAGAATCAACTCGCTTATAATGTTGGCAATAATTCTTGGTTAACTGTATTGCCAATAACTTTTTTGGCGGTTAAAGAAAAATCCCGTGTTGTTTTTCGATGCTAATACATGTCTCTTTGCAGTAATAAACACGCGTTTCATCAACTTGGCGCTATCTTGTCAAACCCAATAGAAAATACCAAAATGCTATAAAAGATTTGTCTCTGAAAGTCAGTTCTTGCAAGAATTTGTCTATTTGCCTTCTGCAGTTTAACTCGTTAGAGAATAAGTATTACAGTTATGCTCATCAGCAGGCGAGTTGATGTCAAAAGTAAGGTCAGCAAAGATTACATAGCCTTCAGGTCCCCCCTAATCAGGATTTGTATCCCACGGGTACCTCTGTACGTTTGGCTTACAAAAGGTTTACAGACTGGAGATCATAGTGTCGTATTTGGTATGTTGTTTTTAGAGCATGCGAAGCTGTGAGGAGTTGCCGACCCGATCAAGATTAAGGATGCACAAATGACCCCAAGTACGGTTCGTAGTAGTAATTTTGAACTACATTATGGACGAGTGAATTCAACGAGAGGACCTCAAACATGGTGTCCAGCTACAAACACTGATCCATCGGACTATCGTCAAGTTGATATGGGTTCAGTGAAGTCTGTATGTGCAATGGCTACACAGAGACAGGGAACAGGCAGTTTCTATACAGCTACGTACTATCTGAAATATTATTTGTTGGATAATGAAGTTTGGAACACTTACAAGGAGATCTAGAACAACGAAAAAAGGTAAATCTAGAGTAAAACGGGTTACTAAATCGTGCAAATTGTTTTGCTGTGCATTTTCCCAGCCACGTTCAAACCTGTCTTGCAGCAAATCTGGTTTGTTGCAAGTTGCATGAATACTGACTTCTGATTGGATAAAATTACGCGGGAGTCTCGCCATACACGAGAATTACGTCACTTGCTGCAAAACAAGTTTGCCTTGGGCCGGTAAAACGCACAACATGAAAAAAACTTTGAAAATGTTTTGTTTTAAAAAGTACAACTAGGAGCACTTCACAGGATAGACGTCTGCGCCTCAAAGACAGAAATTCCATACTGATGACGTAAAATCTCTGGAATCTGGTCATGAGTTCTGATTGGTCGAAGCAGTAATTATATTGTTTTAGATGTAGTCTATAAAGGAAATGAGAAGACAAAAAGTCAAAAAGTCAAATGTAAACGCGATAAATCTTCAAAACAGGGATTATTCTTAGAGTATATTCTTCTTAAATACAGCTCGTTTAGAAGAAGTCAAAACCATAAAGCAAATTTACGTCTAGAGCCCCATGACTACCAGATTAATTATGTTAACATTGATTTACGTCATCAGTAAGGAATCACTGTCGTTGCCGAGCACACGTCTCTCCTGTAACGTCCCTATAGCGGCGAGGGGAGAGAAGAGAGGGCTGAATTCGCAGGCTAATCGCAGTATGTTAGGTTTTACCTGTCTATGAGCTTCCATCTTTGACACTTGAACTCCTTGCTTTGTGGTCATCCACTTCGGGTTTCTCCTAGTTGTCCTATACTTACCTGTTCCTGCCATCGTTTTGCGAAAATCTGTTAGGTTTTCTTGTACTAGTGTACCGTTCGCGGTATAAAACTTGTAATTTACAGAATTTTCCTTCAAGGTTTGAATAACCATAGCTTGCTAATGAAGTTTTTTTTCCTACTTACAGAATTTTCAAATCCCCTGGCAGTCTCTTTCGAATTTTCCTCTGCTCGTTCCTCAGAGCGAGTTCCATAAGGTTCTATCCTATTACCGGATATGTGTTACCTTGAGAGATTGAATGAGAGAATGAGAGATTATATGGACAGGCGGGTTACCTTACCTATCTGAGGTACCCCACCTCCATGTAACAGGCCCTTACTTGTGACTCAAATAAAACGTATTGACCGGTCATGAGTTCGATGAAAAGGAAATGAGATTTACAAAGGAACATTTCATGAAGGAAGTGACAAAAAAGCATACATGTACCTATATAATAAGTAAGTTAGTAATATCTGTAGGTTAATTCGTGCCTTTGGAAATTATATACAAAGTTAGAGACTATGGGTTTTTCCTTATGTCAGTATAAAATCCAAAACTCTGTTACTAGACAAAGGTAAACGTGTGGCTTTTTTAAAACCTTCGGAAATTAAATATAACACTGATTTCGATAGGTGCGTAACTCAAAACAACACCAAGCTCATAATTTATTATCTTATTTCAGTTAATGATAAGCAAACTGTACAGTACACAAATCTACATATTATATCCCACGTATAATTTAAATACAGACTGTACACACCACAAGACATTAATCTTATTGCGTAGGCAGCTAAGAAGAATCTAACGTGGAGTATTTATATCAGATCATATATAAGCCCTTGGTATCTTTTAAAACAGTTCAATGTGAAATAGATAAGAACACTAAACTGTTTACATAACCGTGCAATCTATTTTGCAATATAATAAAACTAGCTTAAAAACACTTGAGTAAAAAAAAATTCAACTTTTTTATAAAGGTACTATATCACTTTTTCCTCGATCGACATTACATTACATTATTCTTTTACTGATCTATCTCTCTTTTTAAATTCTGTTTCCAGTTATTTCTCTTTTGTACTTTACCACTATGTTAATGTAACTATTAATAATTTTCAGTGATTAATAGTACTATCTACAGTTTATAAGCTAAATTAAAAGAAGCACTGTATCATTTAATATACTACAAGCGCTCCTCTTCTATCTGCCGATTATAAATTAAAGAGAATTGTTGTTGTTGTTTTTTTTGTATCATCATTTTTCTTAAACTGTACTGGTTGTATATTACACTGTATTGAAAAAATATAAACACAATAAAAACACGACGCCACTTAAGAAAAATACGAGATACTGTGTGTAAAATCAACATTCGACTGGAGGGTATGATAACATGTTTTTCTGTAAAACCGAAAAACGGAAGGAAAAAAATCCTGCCGGTGTAATAATTATCATAAAAAAATTATAAATTACTAAATAAAATAAATAAATAAAATAAAATGATTATAATTTTTGGTGTTCATTAGCTGAGGCGCTGTTTTTTTTTTTGTAAATAAATTAATTCCAATCTTCAGTCTCTTAACACCTGAGTTATTAAAATACCTGCACTTTAGTTTTGTCAGAGACGAGTATCACGTGACCCGTAAAACGAAAAGGCCACGAGGAACAACGAGGACTGGGGACTAGGGAAACTACACTTATAATGGAAAATACACATTTCATGTGCGGTTAAATTAGCATTGACGGCAGTTCTTAAATAATCCGCTGTCTATAACCTGTCACTTAATTTAATAATCTGTAATCTATAACCTGTATTTACCTCTATACTAACCTGTCATTTAATTAAACTTATGTCATTTCTTAACCAAACGTGTACAACACCCTGGATATGAAAATATTGACTTATTTTACTCACATATTCATGCAATGGTTCTTTCTGTCATTCGTAGGAGAAAAGACAAAACTGTCTAATTCTTGTATCAGCCTTTCACTAACACTATAACACTACGTAAGTATATTACTTGACACTGTGAAAGTAGTATTGAAATATACGGACATTGAAAATTAAAAAGATCTGTTTTAGCCCTAAAGTGCCAATTCAACCCTACAGGCCAAAGTCTCATTAAGCCTACCCTGGAGCCATTGAGCACAATTTAAGCCAAAAAGCCTCATCAATGGGACTCATTTCATTCCCATGTGGGAGGGGGGGCCTATAAGAGGTTAATGGGGATGTACCGCTGGATGGGTCGCATTTTCACGACTGGATTGACTCTAATGGAGTCGCATTTTCAATAGTTACTAGAATGGGGTCGCACAATTTCGTATTTTTGGGGTAAGACAGTTTTTGATATTTACGGTTAGCAAACGTACCAGAACGTTTGTACTGCAGGTGAAAAGTAAAGTGTTCTTCATTCAATTTTAAAAAATGGGTCAATTCATTTTACGATGACCTGTTTCAAGGATTGATAAGGTAGATACATAAATAGAAAGTGACCAAGTTGGGATTGCGAAAATTACTTTTGCCAAAAAGTGACTAAGATGGGGTCTATAACTGGTCAAAGAATAGACTACCGTAAAATTCCGAAAATAAGCCCCTCCATGTATAAGCCCCTCCAAATATAAGCCCCCCCCAAAATCGTAACGCAAAAAACCCTCCGTTAAATCGCCCCTCCGAATATAAGCCCCCAGGGGGGCTTGTACTTGGAATTTGCCCTCGAATACAAAGTAAAACAAAGCAAAAATGGTAAATTTCCTTCCCACTACAAGCTACCCCAATCGATTTTGAAACGCAAATTTCCCTCCTTACATAAGCCTCTCCGAATATAAGCCCCTCCAAAAATAAGCCCCTCAAAAAGGGCCTTTGAAAAACATAATCCCAGGGGCTTATTTTCGGAATTTTACGGTATGATGGTGTGGGGGCTCGAGGCCAGCGGTACATACCCAGCAAAAATTAATCCAAGTTACCCCCCGCCCCCATCATCCTTTGAGTCCAAATCAGCTCTAGGTAATTGGAAAATATTGGCCCTGATTAAGGGAGCCACATTAAACCCCCCAAAATAGGAAGACCCCATTTTTAGGGCTAAAAAGGATCATTCTGTTGACAGTGTTCTACTTAGATCTTTTCTGAGAAGAAAGAGGTATTACAAGGAGCTTCAGTTAAGACCAATGTCACTATCTCTCTGATTCAGGCATATTATCAGTTGACACCAGGCCAAGTTTTTGCATAATATGCCAGTTTACATTAGCATAACCCATATTTGTTAGGCACCTCATGATCTGCCTGTTTGTGGCTTCAGATCCATTTTTTTCGTACCACTCACTCAAAGCCTTCCGACATTGAAACAAATTTCCGTTACGTTTTTCTTCCTCCGCTATGTTTTTGATCACAGGTTGTGGTAGTCCAAGATAACTGGCGAAGGTTTTCCAGTCCGTTTTGACCTTCTCAGCAACAATTAAACAGACACTATCACTTGGAGGTTCATTAACCTTTTTATAAGCTGCAAGACAAAATTAAACATTAGATATGACCGACTTCACAGAGCATGCACATTCACAAGCATTCCACTAGCACTGCATTTACTGTCGCGCTACTTTTTTTTGCGTGACGTCAATCGTCCGATATTTTTTTAAGAGTAGGTTGAGTTTGATCGTCCGGGTGAACGTAGTCCCGAATAGGACCGTTGTTGTTGACAGTGACTGACGTTTCGAAAACCTGTGCGGTAGTCATCTTCAGAGTCAAAGTGAGTTGTATCTCGTCAGTTGATGGTATAATACTCTGGTTATTGATCTGAGATCGAAGAAAATGGCAAGATACCTTTTCTAGGCTGCTTGGTCACCCGCGACAACAACAAACTACAAACGACTATTTACAGAAAACCGACACATACCGACGATTACTAGACCAGTCTTCGTAAAACCCGACCTCTCACAAGGCTACTTCTATCCGGACTCTGACGAGACGAGCGCAACTAGTTTGCTACCCATGCACCTAACAGCCTACAAGACGAGACTGATTATCTTAATAACCTTTTTAGAAAGAACAATTACAGCACGGACTTTGTTAGACGGAACACTCACAGTAACACTGATTCCAACACTCAGAGCAGCGTCAACTCTTGCCCTGTTACGACAGTGACTATACCGTATATCAGAGGCACCTCTGAAACTATCGCACGTATATTACAACCTTACAATATACGTGTTGCACACAAACCGATAACCACTTTACGACGACTAGAAGGACAAAGCACAAGGACAAACCGGAGGACAGACAGGGAGCAGTATACAAGATCAAATGCTGCGACTGCCAGGCTTCTTACATTGGCGAAACCGGCAGAAACCTTAGCAAGCGACTGACCGAACACAAACGAGCGACGAGGAATGGTGACGTCAAAAATCACATTGCTGAGCACCATTTACAGACGAAACATCAAATTGACTAGGCGACATGAATAACGTACTCTACAGACTACTATCAACGTCTTACTTTAGAAAGCTGGTTTACTAACTTAGAACAAACGCCACCGAATCGTAGCCAACAGTTACCAGCGCCGTACAAACGACTTATTGACAAGATCAAGCAAAAGTAACTGCGAGAGAACGACTGGAGAACTAACAATTTGACTAACAATAGACGACTGTTTAACTGTGACAATAGGCGGATCGAAACGCACCAATTACTGATTACGATTCTTCACAGCCAATAACATCACGGCTTAATTGACAGCCGACCAATAACATCGCGACGTAATTGACCAATCAGATTAATAACCAGAGTATAATACCATCAACTGACGTGATACAACTCACATTGACTCTGAAGATGACTACCGTACAGGTTGTCGAAACGTCAGTCACTGTCAACAACAACAGTCCTATTCAGGACTACGTTCACCCGGACGGTCAAACTCAACCTACTCTTGAAATGACTCCCGGGTTCAAAACTTTCACATTTTTTTTTTGTTATTTTACGACTGATGTCAATCATTGTCAGTATTGTTTGCTTTCCTAATCCGAAATGGTTATGAATGAATAACAACCATACCCGGAGAGGGATTTGGATGGATATATACAGAGACGCAAACTGTCGAAGTGATGAGCTTTAGTATTCACCTAATCAGTTGGATAGAAAGAAAAAGTACTTCTTTAAACAAAAGGCGTCACTTAGTAAATGCTTTGTTTAAATTTTATTCAGTGTTTGGAGGATTTGTCGAGTATATTATTATCACCATTAAAAAAAATGGACTTTTACGCACTATTAAAATAATATCGACAAGCGAAATTTCGTCGTTTTTTGGTATTTGTTGGTACAACTATCGCTTGTCGCTAGAATGTCGTCTTCTAAAACTGACGCCAAACAGACGCCATATTGATTAACGCCCTTGGGATATCCCAAGGTACGGAAGTCAATCAAAACCCACGAAACTTGCTTTTTACTGATTTGGCAAATACTAATAATGGACAGCGCCGAGGACAAGAAAAACGAGGATATTTTGTTACTTTCTATACTTAAAACTCTTACCGTTAAGAAGGTGGTTCTTAACATGTTCTACATCGCCTTCGCTATCGTCCAACGTAGTAACAATCCGACGAAAACACTTTTCTTGATTCTCAAGAGCGAGTTTTGCTAACTCCCTAAAAAAACTTTCCTTAGTCTCTCCGGTCGGGGGCAAAGACAAATGGTCGTCGTAAATACGCCTTTTCCCAATATCTTGTAACACACCACTGCATGCAGTAAGCATGCCATCGACGCCGGTGAGGTTGGCGCAATGTAGGATCTCGTCACCAAAGGGTAAACCAAAAAATTCGACCGGTGTCTTCTGAGAAAAAAAACCGAATGGTGAACTGAGAATGATATTGAGTCCCGTGTGTCCCGTATCATCAACAGATGTGAAACAAGTAAAATATCTGTCCTTGTTCACAGTACAGGAATAATTTTAAAAAGTGTTGCCATGCAAACCAAAGAAAGATATTGTTTCAAAAGTATGATTTCTTTAATCAATGTTTTTTTCCTTTAAAGCAACCAGAACTATCCCGGTTTACGCTCATTGAAAATCGTGGTTTACTAATAATAGATAATCTCCACCGCCATGGTATCAGTTAATTGCCACAGTGCTAATCCACCGTACGGAAAAGATGGTGGTTGTATATTTTACCACATTTACCACATTTTACACGACCAATTACACATAAAGTCATATTTTTTTAGCGAAATTCGTCCCTGTAATAGCAACATTGCCTATCCTAGGTTTGAAAATATAAAACTCTTCTGTGCGTTTTTATGATCAATTTTAGGGCTTTCATGCGCTAAGAATTATGGATAAATGTACCAGTCGCCATCTTTTTAGGTAATAATAATATGATAATAATAATTAAATATTTATAACGCGCCTTTTCCATGCAAATATTATCAAAAGGAAATAACATTTTATAGGTACGGTGGATTGAATAACAACACTTACGTCAGGGTCTCTTTGTTGAGGAGGAACAGTTACCTCCATTTCACACAACAAATTATCTTCATCTCGATCGCGGCTGCTGCAGAACTCAACTGTCAAGGCCCCGCGTCTCATAACATAAACCGGGACATTAATCCAATTATAAGCTTGATCAGGAAAGCTGGAGAAAAGAAAAGGAAATAACATTTTATAATAACTGAACTGGTCGAGAACTATGTTTGATAAGGTACAGGGCCCGGTTCCTCGAAAAATCGTTAAGTTTAACCCGTGATTAACCCAGATTTTAAGCAAGGTTTTCTTGTCTAAGAACGTCACTCGAGCTTACAAAATACTGTGGCGTCTTTACTTCGAGATTCAGTGAGATAACACAGATTGTTACTCTAAGCAATGCATAGGAAGGTAAATATAAAATGGAACAAAATTTTTAATCCTGGATTAGCGCTAATCGGCCTAGGGGCTAGGCCGGGGTAGGGGCTCGTTTGAGCGGATCCACCATGTTGGCCCAACTTCATCTAAAACTGTTGGATGGAAAATATTGCATATGTGACACTGAAGTACGTTTTTAGATGAAGTCGATTCAAGATTCAAATCGTCAGATTTGTCTATATATGCCCTGAGATACAATTTTTTTTCTTACCGAACAAACTTTCCTAGTTTTAAGGTTCTCACGACGTCTTCTGAAAGAAAAACATATGCTTTGTCTTCGGGATTCATCGGTTCCATAGAACATTCATCCCCTAACCACACATTGCCCAGCTTCGATTCATCGTCGTAAAGCTTTCCTCTCTCGTTCACTGGACTGCAAAACAACCTGAGGTTTGTATTTAAATTAAGGCGGGTATCCTTTGGAACATAGGCTGCAAAAAATGCCTCTTTTTTTACTCCTCTCGTAATGCAGGAACTTGCCTCTTGCACGAGCCAGACCATTGGCTTTGCACACCATTCCAACCAACACCAGAACCTGTATTGAAACCATAACATATTTTAGTGCGCGCATACTATGAGAGGTAGATTTAAGAGCGATGAAGAAAAGTAGGAAGGGGGACAAAGGTATCAGGATAGATAGCGACCATCAAACGCTAACGTTTTACTGCCATCTTACGCGCACTAATTACATTCAAACGCGGGTGAGATAAACTGTTGCTTTTTCTGCTCAGAATAAAGGTCAGATGGTCCAAATATTTAGGTCATACACTTACGAAGGAGGAGTATTTGAATCTCCCCCCCCCCGGTAATCCCTATAATGGTCTTTATGGGGAAGCTCCGCCCGAAAGTGGTACCTTTTATAGGGTTCAGATACATAAAAGGGTAGGGGTTTGACTAGTTGAAGTATCCAGGGAAATCTGTTATTTCGGCCTGTTGAAGGCTCTAAGAGGGCTAACAGATCAGCGCCCTAACCACCAGGTCACGCAATCCCCAGATAACAGTAATATAGGTACATACGCAGAGAAGTGCGTGACACTGAATTTAAACACCATTCCATTACAGGCGGGCGGGACAAGGCGGTCGGTGATGTCAGTCCATTCCTGGTGTCCAGAAGCTGACTCTTGAAACAAGATACGAACGCGACGCGTTGACATGTCAGGAGCTGGACAGCTTTCCTCCCTGAGAGATAATGGTAGCTGTATGGTTATAGGCTGCTGAAACTGCAATGTGACAGGGCTTGTGATTCTGAGTATAGGGCCAGCCCATACATCCTTCCCCTTAAATTCTTTTTGGGGAATTTCCTGCAACTAATCGCAGAGACGAGAAATATTAGAAGGTTGTAAAATTTGTATTTATCACTATTTTACTTAAAATGTAGAGGTGATCTGGAACAGTAATTCGAGAGCTTGTTTTCATTTATTTATTTATTTATTTATTTATCAGTTTTTATACACTTCATCCGCTCTACATTCATATTAGCTGTACAAAGGTACGTGTCAAGCTTAACTGCAAACAAGGGGTCAAGTAAGTTGAAAGGTTTTTGAACAGTAGCTTCAGACACAATTCAATGCAGACACGTTGCTAAGTTTCAGAGACGGATGCGCACGTTTATCAAGAATTCCTCCTTTTGATCACTCTTAACGGAGCTAGATAGTATGGAAAATCAACACGGTGTTGACAACAGCAATGCTTTGAATTATTTGAAGGAAGACATTCGTCTCCTTCGTAGTCGTTCTTTGGGTCGTCACGCAACGCACCTTCACAGGGAGGATGATGAGCGTTGCGTGACGACACTAAAATGGCTGCGTAAGAGACTATGCCTTACCCGGCGTTATGGAGGAATTATTAACTAACCTTGACGACGACACGATGCTCTTCGCCTTTCGGTACAGCATTTTCAGGAATAGAAACATTAAAGAGGGGATGCTCAGGCAAAGAAAGGACTTTTCCCTCAGAAGTAAGAGTGAACTCGTTCGATTTCAGACGGCAAACAACTGCAAACGTTGAGCACTGTGTTACTTTAAACTCAGCAACCGGTAGAAAATAATCAGGAATACCACTTGATGAGGCAGGGATGTCTGTAATGAAAAAAAAATGCAGTATTCCAGTTTAGTGATGCAGTCAAACCGGTTCTACTGAAAGAAAGCCTGTATAAAACGGCCATTTAGCAATTGTTGAATGAGTATGAAAGGTGGATGACATACTCCAAGATCATTCAAAATAATTCCAAGTTTAAAAGCAAGCTAAAACATGCTTACCTCGGTCATATCGATAGTGCATCTTTATCGAGAAGTTTAGGAGATAAAGGGCTGTTCAGGTCTGCAAATATGTTTCAAATAGCAGATGTCGTCCGTCGAGTTGTCTTCTTGCTGTTCTTGCCATGTTTTTAGACAATAGTTCGCCGTGAAACAAGTAAAATGTTCTGCCATTACTAACTTCGAAAACAACCCAAACTCCTCCCCAGGTTTTCTCGGTTCAGGTTCAACAATCTGCAACTTTGCTGCACTTTTGACGTCGTCAGTTCAAAATTCTTCCAAATTTGGTCAACAGTAGCTGGTTATGATGACTTATGCGTGTGATTTTAGCCAATCAGAAACGCAGAATTATTTTGAATGAATAATAATTTCAATTACGCAACAACTTTCTATTTTCCAACGTTCTATAACCAACTCATGATTTTTTTCTTCGTTTGACTTTATTATACGGTTTGATCTAAGTTACCTATTTTAAGAACAAAAAAAAATCAGGTGGAAACGCCCCACGAAAGGCTGCCCTTTACGCAGCTCATCAAACTATTAATATCTGTTCTACAATGCCAAATATAACTGCTGTTGTTGTAAACTGTAAATATCATAACTATTATCCAGCCCCCTCCCCCCAAAGGGCTTTTCAGGGATAATCTACAACACTGGTTAGAGGGCTTTTGCCAGACTGCTTGTAGCGCAGTTTACAATTAAAGGAATGAGGAATCATTATACGTGTCTGGGAAACTGCCCACCTTCCCCTCCCTTAAGCCAACATTTTACCCTAAGTGAGAGGTAAGTGTTAATGTTGGCTTAGGGGAGGGATAGGTGGGCAGTTTCCCAGAAACGTAAAATTATCCGGAATGAGTAACGATTATCTCTAGAGAGTGTGAATTTGAGATAGACCACCACACTGGGGAATACGGTTCCTACGTCCTGAACTAATGACGTGACTGTCTCATCAGCGCCTTCTCCTTACCTGCTAACGACCGCATGTGAACAGTCTCGGAAATGTCACTCCACAGGTTAGTATCCCTGTCAATCAACATCTTCGCCACAACCTCATATCCTTTTATATCTGCCGCACAGTGGGAAATCACCAGTGTCACAGCTTTGTTAAACTCAAAACCTTGAGCGCTGTCGGTCGATAGTTCAATAACGCCACTGACAACAGCTTCATTGTCATTCAAAGGGGGGCAACAAACCGATGAATTCCATCTAAAGACAGTCACTGTTTTGTCCTCAGAAACAGCATCAGGAGGGAATATAACGTGTGTGGCCACTTGTTTAAGATTCCAGTGGGTACCTTGCTTGGACACCTTATCCCTTAAAAATAAAAATAATATATTAATAAAGTTTTGAGAAGCAACCACAGGTGGAATAGGCCAACTTTTTTCAAGTTGAACTCTTCCGCGGTGGAAAAAATAACAAGAAGATGCTTACTTAATTTCATCTAAGTTTTAATATCAAAATTGGAAACACGACATGACAAAGCCCTTTTCAAGCCGACATCATTGGCACTTGAATCTTTTCCTATAATACCTTAAACCTTCCGTTTCTAAGTTCCGCCCACCTAGTTGTGGGCCCATCTTCGTAAACCCTTACGAAGTTGAATAAGCCAAGGCCTTATGAGCGGAAGTTGACGGTATCCGCGTTAGGGAGATTTTACTGAATGTCACTTTAAAGTACTTACTTGAATACAACAATATAATCGTCTTTAACTGGAGTTCCGTCTTCAGACTCAACCTCTTCTTCCGGCCCACTCACAATCATTTCTTGGGATCCTCCTTCAACTTCTTGCCCTGACAGCGTTACAACATCCTCTTCTGAACCTACTGTGATCACTTCCTGGGATGATACTGTCCCAGAAGCCTCCGCAGTTACCGCTTCAACGTCTTCCTCAGCTTCTACTTCTTCTTCTTCTTCTTCCTCTTCGCCAGCATCCGACGAGGATTTTTCGAGCAAAGAACTCATCTGTACTAGAAGGACTTGAAATTTAAAAAAATAATAATAACAATAAAATACTGAGATAACGACGAGTTTTAGTTTTCTTTACTTAGCGGTATTTATTGTCAACAAATGTGTTGTTAGCTATCGTACCTAGGCCAAAACTCGAAGTACAATAGAAAAAGCCTTTGCCCTAAGAGTCGGTTATTTAAACGAAGTCTATGTTAGATCGTGGTTTGAGAAATCTTTGGACATTCAGATATCAGCTCTTTCTTAGTGCGTCGTTTTAAGAAGACAAATGCATTTCCAGTCTACGCTATCTGCTTTCATGAAACTGTTCACGATAAATGGTCTTTGAATAAAAGCGTTCAACAAACTGAAAATGGCTTAGGTCGCGGTTTTTTCAAACACGGGCTAATCTCCGTTTAAACAACTGGCCCTAAAAGTTTAAAACTGGATACGATATATACCACATTCATGAGGTAGGTATTTCTGCCGCTCTGATTCCTGTCCAGGGAGTAGCATCGAAGTAAACATTTATGACTGTATGACAAGTCAAATCTTAGATCAGAGAACTAACTGCAGATCTATCAAGGTTTCTGGGTAACTGACCATCTATCCCTCCCCTAAGTCATCACTAACGATTACTTCTCACCTAGGACAAAGTTGTGACTTAGGGGAGGGGTAGGTCCACACCTGTGTCATCACCCCGGTATCGGCTTTACCAAATTAAAGGCTGCTTTAACGTTTCTTTTCATTTTCCTATCGCTCTTTTCCACCCTGCTGGCAGAGCATTTCTTTCACTCTCGCGAATTTTGCGTACTCAGCAATAAATTTATGAATCGAGTAAGGTCTTTGTTGAGCATGTACTGGTTGTTGCCGTCATACAGTTTCGAAGCCAGGGGCCCGTTTCTCGAAAGCTCCGCTAACTTTTCGGGCCCAAAAACAAATATTCAAATCGAAATATAAAGAATAAGAGCGCGAGTCCTGGCTAGCAATCTACTCCATTCTGTTTCATTAACTGATAGTTTTATCATGTTAGATGCAAAACTATTGAAACCTCGATCTTTAATGTCAACGGCAACAGCTTACCGGACCCGTTAATTATTTCGAGAAACGGGCCCCAGGCCAAATTGTGGTGCACTTGGCACAGCGGACTCAGTGATGACCATAGGTCTATCTGTAAACAGATGCTCGCACTCAGAAAGCAGTTTGACAAGATTGTTTGACATAGCTCACTTCGGAAAAGAGTGATAGCCTGGAATCCAAACTAGGCGCGCACGCATTTATGGGATTTTTTTTGGGGGGGGGGGGGGGGGCACGAAAGTAAACAAACATGGCGGAAAGCGAAGTGGAATGTTTCAGCGGGGTTAAAACAGTTCAAAATAGAAAAACGGAAGGTGGAATTGAAAGAAAAATAAACATGAAAATGTGACGCTGAAGGAACACGATGTGCCTGGTGCAATTTCACCAAAAAAAAACAACAACAACTTGCGTGTCTCGTCAAGGTGGTTGCTCGACTTGTCTCCCCAAACAATCCCATAAATGAGCGCGCGCTTAGTTTGGGTCCCAGGCTATCACACTTTTCCAAAGGGAGCTGTAAAGAACAAGATTGATTAATTATTATTTAATAAGAAATCATCATAAAGTGTTACCTTTCGGTCTTAGAGAGGCGCTAGACTGTTTTTTCTCCCTCAGATCCTATAAGGGAAAATTTGTTAAGACAAAACGGATTAGAGCTAAAGTATCGTACAAGTCAAAAGACACAACGGATTTTTTGTAGGAAAAAAATGATTGAGTTTAATGCTATATTTAGGTTCGTCATTTTTGCGGGTTTATAACCCTTATTGTTTACTTACAAGATACACTTAAAATAACATTTACAATATAGCATGAGAAGTAAAAAAAAAATAACTTATAAAATAATAAGCAAGGCATAGTCATAAACACTCAGTAACTGACTTTCAAATTTTGCCAAAAATACCTGTTTGATTGATTATTGGATTTTCAAACACAAAAATTCATTTAAAAAAAGTGCTGTGCAATGTTCGTTCTCAAACCAACGTTACGTAGAATTCATGAAGGTGAGAATAAAAATATCTCTACACCACCGAAAATCTGTTATACAGTGAAAAACCGTTCATCAGAAACTACAAAGTGATTTAAAAAAGACCCTACGGGCTAAACGCAGACCACCATTTAAAACAAACAAAACAATTGAAGCAAAAATCTTGCGCAGGTTTCTTCAGTCGTAACTGGTAAATCAAGGAAAATACAACGACATAAAAAAAGAATATCAGTAACAAGCAGTAAAAATTAGTGGAGAGTGGTCGTCTGCTCAGAATGAGATCTTATTAAACATAACAATAATTTTAAGTCTTATAAAGGACGAGACTATACACCAATTAATGACAACTCATTTCCCTCTTAAAATATAAGAATCTTTTTATAAAGAACCTAGTGAATATCCTACACTCTGTGTAGACTACAGTAAATGCCCAAAATAGGAGGACTCTTTACCGTCAAGTTGGAAAATGGTAGGTTATTACAGAAAAGGTTATTAACCCTAAAACTTTACCTTTAAGGCAGCAAGGTATATTTTCACTCTTTCTGTTTCTCCAATCGAAGAAGCCAGCTCTTTTATCTCATTAAGAAACTTCTTCATAACAGAAGGTCCCATTTCAGGGTATTGTATTTCCCATAATCTTTCACGAAAGTTCAAATCTTCTTTCTTATATCTCTTACGAAGATCTTTCCTTTTGAGTTCCTCGCACAACTGTAGTATTGCCTTGATCATTCTTTCTCTCGCCACCAAATTCACTTTTGACTCCTCTACACTTTTTCCTTCTTCCCACTGCCTTTGCCAGGTTGCCAAGAGGTTGTCTTGAAATTTCTTAATACTATTTTTCTCTCCTATGTCTTTATACAACTTTTCTACGGCTTCCTTTAGCGTTGATTTTTCCTGTTTCCTCTCACCAACAAAATCGAACCTAACAAGGACTTTCTTGAACAACTTCATCTTCCCCTGTTTGTGCTCAAGAAGTTTTTCATGTTCATCGCGTCGACCACATAAATCAATTAACCTCTCCAAAAATGCAGTTCTTTCTCTCAGCATTTCATTTAGCACCTTATTGTCTGTTTCCTGGTCAAACTCCTCAAAGAAGTCCGCTTCAGTAGCTCTCTGCATGCCATCATAGAACCAGACAGCATCTTTCTCGTATTCATCTCTAAGAGCTCTGTCTTTCGTCTTGTTACCCAGTAGGTCCAAAATGGTATCAATGATCTCCTTATTGTATTTCGTAAAACTAAACTTCTCAGAATCTCTTTCTCCTTTCCAGAAACGCTTACAAAACGCTAAAGCGTCTTGCCTAAATTTTTCTCTTTCGCTGTCTTTAGTCTTCAAATTATCATACATGTCAAACACCCCTTTAATAATGAGTCTCCAAACTTCACTTTGGTTTCCGGCTCCCAACTTTTGTTCCATCTCCCAAGCTTTCAAGAAAAACGCCAGCGCTTTTTTAAAAGCCCGCAAGTTTGCTTGAAGGACTCCTAGTTGAAAAATGCTTCGAACGGTTTCCCGGTGTGTTTCAAGCCTGTTTTGTCTGATGTTGTATGCCTTTTCTGCCGGCTCAACGGCTTTAAGGTATTTTTTCTGATACATCAAAACATTAGCAAGATTTCTACAGAAAAGTGCTTCATCTTCGTATCCTAAGAGGTCGAGTTTCTCCAAAAGCCTCAGTGCCTCCTCGTAACATTCAACTGCCATGTCATACTCCCCCTTATGCTCGTGAACAATGCCAATTTGATTCTTGTACACTGGCATGTCGTAATGATCTTCAGAACCAGACAATTCCTCTCGCATCGTCAGTGCCTTATTGTAGAATTCGAGGGCTTTCTCTAATTTGTTAATACGGTAAAAACAATTACCAAGAGCGTTATAACACCTGGCAACATTAGTGTCAAGTTTTAACGGTTCCTCCATAAGGCCCAAAGAAGACTGTAAGGATTCAATAGCACTCTTGTAGTCTCTGTTCTGGTAATAGACTTCTCCCTCAATATACTGGAAAAGCCCTTTAGTCAGTTTAAAAGACTCAGTAGATTGATCTTGAACTTGCTTCAATGACATGGATGCCTTCTCTAACACTTCAAAAGCTTTATGAGTGCCTTGAGTTTCTAAAACCAGCCTAGCTTCCCAACATCGTAGCTGAGCGCGAAATAAGGAACCTGCAAGAAATAAGGAAACAACGGGCTAATTATTGCAACAAATGTTGTTAAGTGTTCACGATTCTCTCTGTACCTAAATGTACAGCATCTTGAGTTAACAACATGAATCAGTGCTCAAACAAATTATGATTTTACCTCTTCGACGATGACACAAATATTCTTTATGCAGACAAAAATTTGAAGACACTTGAAGGAAAAGTAAACGCTAAATTACGAAAGCTCTGCGACTGGTTAATTGTCAACAAGTTAACTCTTATTAAACATACAAAAATCGAACTTTGTTTTATTCCACCCGCACCAGAAAAGAGCGACGTATTCCCCCAAACTACGTATACTTCATATAGTCAGAAAAATGGAAATGCAATTTTTGAATCCAACGATCACATTAAATATCTTAGCGATTTACTTGACAAACATCTTTCCTGGAAATCCCATACTATAGCCAGTAAATTTAGTAAAACTGTTAGCTTGATTGCCAAACTACGCCACTTCATACCACGATGTATACTTTTAAATATTTATCAGTCGTTAATCTATCCTTCCTTAACTTACGGACCTACTTCCTGGGGACAGTCGCTCGCTGAAGACGAAGTTTAATTCTTCAAAAAAGAGTCCTTCGTACATAATATATTCCAATTCAAAGTAGACAGACTGCAAATAATCTTAGTTGCTGAAAAATATATATCTACGTGTCGCAACTGTTCATCAGTGGGATGCCTAAAATGCGTGCAATTCCACAATTGGTTTCGGCTCCATTAAATCCTATACCAATTGCAGAACATTTTAGGAGGAGCCACCCACCATGTGAGCACAGTCACAGACAATGCATAAGTGAGGAAAATAACGCAAAGTAAAATTAAGACGTTAATAAACGAACTAAATGTACACGTCAATTAAATGAATAAACAAATAATGCGCGCGCTCAAAATAAAATTGTACGCGCACACGTACCGAGATACATCTGGCCCCGGTTGTTCAAACGTTGGATAGCGCTATCCAACGGATAAATCACTATCCAGCGGATAAGTATTATGGAAACCAATTGCGCTATCCACTGGATAGAGATTTATCCGGTGGATAGCGCTATCCGACGTTTGAACAACCGGGGCCTGAAATACAACACTATGCAATAAATAAGTAATGTAAGGATACGATGGTGCAATTCAAGCCTGGATTGCTAATCTCATCTCCCACCAGGGCTGCACCATACTTCTCGAAGATAAGACCATGGCGACTGAAGAATTTATTAATGATTTCTGAAGTAGATTGGTTTCAAAGCCTTGCTGTCTGAGTCGTAATGAAAGTCCACGGAATCTATTGATGAAGTCAACTTTGGACGTGCAAATTCTACCATATCTCACCAGTTGAGATATATAAACACCGTAAGCTGGATTGGCGGGAATGTTGCTGTCCATATGAGGAAAGTTGACAATCCGAAATGCAAAGTCCTCTCTCTTATCGTAGATGCTGATACGGAAGGGTGTGTTTTCGCCAGTCTTCATATTAGTGTCGAGATAACACACTTCAGTAGATGATGTGGAAGTGTCCTTAAGTTCCAATTCCGACGGGTAAATTGCGCTGATGTAATTTCCAAAGTCCACATTGTTAGCACTGAATAAATCGTCGATGTACCGAAAGGTGTTGCTGAATTGGATGGCTTTTGTAATATCCTGTTTCATTGTTTTGACCATGAAATCGTACTCGAAGGTATGAAGGAAGAGATCAGCCAATAAAGGTGCACTGTTGGTGCCCACTGGTATACCAATAACCTGCCGGAAAACAGAGCTTCCAAAACGAACGTAGATGATGTAGATAAGAAAGTCAATAGCGAGACAAAGCTCTCTACAGGAGAAGTACGTGTACCTCGTTGACGTTCTATCATTCGTCCAGAAGGTGCAAAAATTATTGGTAGCAATGAAGCTCTTTCCTTTAGTATTAAAAACTCTTTCCAAAAGATCATGGAGTTGCTTTTTAAGTTGGGCGTGTGGAAGGCTAGTATAAAGTGTCGAAAAGTCCCAAGTACTCACATGATTTAGGGAAAGCTGTTTTCCGCTGGTAGATGCGATCATGCAATTCCTTTTTTTGCTGATGCGAATATTCTGCCTCCGTCATTTCTACATTATGAGTATGCATGAAATCAATAACAATAACACTCTTTTAAATGTCTTGGTATTATTTCAAAAAACTTCCAGCATACATGCATACAACACACGATCATCTACGGCCAGGAATTTTTACGTACAAAGCACTAGGTTAGAGATATACAAGAACGCGCTTACAGCTGCATTCACTCTCGCCTGCCTGAAGATTAGATCGAGAAATGAGGAGGCGATTAATTCTACAAGAAACAGGATTTACTCGCTAAAGGTTTTTTACTTCCTACTTTATCGACGTCGATACTTTTTATTTGTTTCTGAATTGATTTAGTGCGCGTGTTAGCGACGGCCACAAATACGTCTACGGTCGCAGGCCATACGCGTGTATAAATACAGGAAAATTCAAGGACCTCGATTCCAGAGAAATTACATCATTGCCAGAGATCGAAAAAGTGATTTACATGGCATGTCATTTCAATCATCGCCGAAAATAAATAGCATGATCATCACAAGACCCATTTTCAAACAATGAAAGTTTACAACACCCGACCACCGCAATTTTGCTAATTAAGATTCTTATTTTTTTCGACCACTCAATAGTGTTCACTTGTTCCAAAGTAATCAACGCTTTCAAGCGATAGAATTCGTGAACCGACGTAAAAACTTTAAATTTAATCTTTCCTACGCTTTCTTCGCAAAACATGCGTGGCTTCGATCACGTAACGATTCTTAGTTCCAGTTTCCACGGTCTCCGCAAGGAACGCCTTGCACAATGTCATGACCCCCTATTTGTGTATAAAATACGACAAAAAAACCCGGGGGGTCGTTCCAGAAAAATTGGGTGGGTGTGCCGCACGCTTCCTGAAACCTTTACCCTATCTCAGACCAAAATCTGTGATTTTCCCTACCCTATTTCAGACCTGAAGCCCTTGGAGCCCGGCGCGTGACAGATATATTTTTTCACAAAAAAAACCCACCTACGTACACGTACACGGTGGGCGTAAACGTGTCACGCGCACGGGACATGTAGCACGTACACGGTTGGCGTAAACATTAAAAGGGAAATGGTCTTATCGTCAAATGATGAAGAAGTAGCTAATTCTTCTAAAAAACACCCCCAAGTCAAAACTAGAGTGCACAAACCATACCCTATTTCAGAGCAAAATGTCTAAAAAAAAACAGACCCTTTGGCGACGCACACCTACATAGCCTATATAAGGGAAGCCTACACCAGCCCACCCCCCTCCCCCGGGGGGGGGGGGGGGCAAAAACGCGTTGCAGATTATGATTCTCGCTGCTTACGCAAGCGAGACTAGTAAGCGTTCTTTTCCCAGATTTGGCGAAAAACTGTGGAATGAGAGACCGTGTAGCTTTCGAAATCTACCCAAGAAGGCAATATAAAAGGGAAATTCGCCGATTTCTCCTAGATATTTTAGTAAAAGAAAACGACTATATAGAAACACCTAATTATTATACAAAAAGTTGGACTGGCTAAATAATTAATTAATAACTGATTTTTCCCTCAAACTTCTAACCTTATCATTTCCTTAACTCTGTGTTTATGTAATAATGTCTATTTAAAACAGTTCAACCTCAGTTGTTCGTCTGTCCTTCCTAGATTAGCATTTGCTACCTGCGGTTCAGTGCAATAACTTAAGTTCAATTCTTGCGATAAAGTTTTGTTGTTGTTGTTGTTGTTGTTGTTATGTACAACTTAGCTGTGGTATAATGTATACTGTAGTAGCAGAAGTGGTAAAAGCAGTATTAGTAGATAAAGCAGCACTGTTTTTGGCAGAGACAGTGATAGGTAGCAGGTAGTGGTAGCTGCAATTTGCAGTAGAAGGCAAAAGGGTAGTGGCAGTGGCAGTGTTAAGAGACAGTAGCAGTAGTGAAAGTGGTAGTGGTAATGGTTGTGGAAGTGGTAGTGGCAGTGGTGGTGGTAGTGGAAGTGGCAGTGGTAGTGGTACTAGTACTGGTACTGGAACAGGTGGTAGTAGCGGCAGTGGTAGTGGTAATGGCGGTGGCAGTGGTAGTTGTGGTGGTAGTCAGTAGACTGGTAGTGGTGGTGGTCAATAGTGCAAGTGGTAGTGGCAGTGGTATTGGTAGTGGTGGTGGTAGCTAGTGGAAGTGGCAGTGACAGTGGTAGTTGTAGTAGTACTGGTACTGTTACAGGTGGTGGTAGTGGCAGTGGTACTTGTAGTGGTAGTGGCAGTGGTGGTGGTAGTGGAAATGGCAGTGGTAGTGGTAGTGGTAGTGGCAGTAGTAGTGGCAATGGCAGTGGTAGTGGTAGTGTTAAATGTAGTGGTAATGGTGGTGGCATTGGTGGTAGTGGTGGCAGTGGTTGTGTTAGTGGTATTGATAGTGGTAGCAGAAGTAGTGGCAGTGGCAATAACAGTGGCTGCAGTAGTAGATGCAATAGTGGTAGTGTTAATTATTAAAAATTAGTCGGTCAGTAGCAACACAGTCAACTCTCTTTTAAGCGACAATCCTTGATGCAAACAAAGTGGTCACTTACGGGAGCTAGTCGTCTACTGGAAAACTGATTAACTGATTAAACGTAATTACAAGTTATTACCTTAGAAGCTAAAATTGGTCAAATAGACAGCTGGAAATAAAGTTTCACATTGAATAGCACTTGGAAATGTTGACACTTTGTACATAACAATTTGCAACAATGTAATAATCCACTTTGTTTACCTTTAGATCGTATTTCAGCCATTTTTTTTGTGGGTCAACTACTATAATCTGTCAGCACGCTTGGTCAGTGCTATGAAAAACTGAGCTTTTATGACATTCGAAAAGTTAATATGTCAAATAATTTTCTGGCCTAAAAGTAAATAGTCACAGTCATGACTATTTAAATAATGGTTGCTTACGAGAGTTTTTAGATGGGTCACAATAATGGCCTTCAGTACAGTGTTTTGGAATTCAAAATTGATACAGAGTAGATCAATACCAGAACATATTTTGTCAAACCGCCTTAACTTCTTGTTGCTCTGAATGTGCTAAACAAAAATTTTGTTAAGTGTGATACATCTATGTCAATGTTACAGATCAAAATTAAATTCAGGTCAAAATTTTTTAACATACTCCTATGCTGATTCTAAAATTCCTCTGTCTCCTAGACTTTATTATTCAATGAATTTGGGCTAGGAGACAAAGGAAATTGAGAATCAACCTAGGTTTAAAAAATGTCACCTTATTTTATTTAATTTTGACCCTGTAGAATCAGTATTCAGGTACATAAGCACTTAAGAGGTAAAATTAAGTGTGTTAACATTGTCATTGCAGCCTGTAATGAAAAATACTATTAACTTATTGATTTATAGTATTGGGCAACTGTTTGATACCATCATTAGGGGGTCAAATGAAGAGCTCTACATGTAAAACAATATTTGTGCTGGCAAAATGATGAAAACCTTTTTGGGACACCTTCCAATAAAAATAAAACAAACAATGAAACAATAGGGCCATTTATCCAAGGAAAAATAAGATGCGTCTTACATAAGACGCGTCTTAAATAAGACGTGAACTGTACCATTTATGCGAGCATGTCTTATCTAAGACGAGAACAGCTCGTATAAATGGTTCGCGTCTTATTTCTGTTCTTGACTCGTTTTCATGTGAACGTTGCCCATAGCAATGGCAACCAACAAGGCTTGAAAATTTTCCCGCCAAAAATAAACGCATGCGTACCATGCGTTCGCGTCTTATGTAAGACGCGAAGGTCATTTATACGAAGTTTTGTTCTGTTCTAAAATAAGACGCCTCTTAGCTAAGTCGTGTCTTATTTTAGACGAAATGTGCCGTTTATACGGAAAGTTCGCGTCTTATTTAAGACACGTCTCATGTAAGATGCGTCTTATTTTTCCTCGTATAAATGGCCCTAATTTTTAAATTTCCTTAATATGAAAACAACAATTAGTATTAGTAATATGTAGGATTATTAGTAATATGTAAAAAAAAAAAAAGAAAAGAACAAGAAAAAAATCAACCATACTGTACCTAAGTTTCCATCATCCTTGCATACCTCTGCCCAGGAATGGAACAGCTCAGCTTGTTTCTTTCCTGACAACATGGCATTGAAAAGAGATGCAATCACTGCATTTTCATGGTATCCACCTGGAACACTGAAGTACTCTGGCAGCAAGGAGATTTCGATTGCAAACTCAAAGTTTGGGCGATCTCTTGTAAATTCATTGAATGCTCTGACATAATTAGACTCTATAAATCCTGCCAGTCTCTTCATCTTTGACATAAAGTGCTCATGAAAACGTCTTTCTGCTTTTGTGTAAGATTCAAAGAACTTTACATCATTTTTAATACTCTCAGCATACTTTCTTAAGAGTGGATGAATATCATACATCAAATCCTTGGTGTCTTCAACAACTACATGTTGGGTTACTGCATTAGTTACAAGTCCCTCAAGCTGTGCTACAGCTTCTGATGCGCTAACACCAAGAATTTTTGCTGCTGTGGGAGCAGAGAAGGGTCCATGAAACAAAGACATGGATACAGCAGACACTCTCAAAGTATCAGATGGGAGGGTATCAAACATCTCTTTCATTATTGACAATTGACCTTCATCAATTCCATCTTCTTGAAAATCAAAAGGTTTTTCTTCGCTGTCCTCTTCCGATTTTGATTTCATAGGAATTCCAGTTTCCTCTTGAGAAGACAATTCTATCACTTTGATCAGGTCACTGGGTGATTTTCTCTTCTGCTTCAAAATTGCAGCTGTTCCTTTTAAAAACAATGGGACTCCTTTGCAGACACCCAGAAGCATCTTTTTCTGCTGAGCTTCAACATCAGAGTCTTCCTCGGGAAGCAAAATTTTCTCTGAAAAGGAATCACTGAGCGGCTGTAACTCATGATCAATGACCTTCTCTGAATCTTTTAACTGAGTCCTTGAGGTTAGAAGCATGTTTAAAGTGCTTGCCTCATCTTCAAATTGTGAAAGCTCTTGTAAAAAAAGAATAAATTGTGTTCTTAAGTTCTTGCCCTCCTTTCCCTTTCCCTCTGTGAATTGCTCAACATTGTCAAGAAGAAAAAGAACTGGCTGACCTGCGCTTATTTTTTTTATATTCTGATGAATTCGCTTCACAACATAATCCAATTTCCACGAAACACCGACAGGAAATTTTAGTTTAAGGGTACCCATAATATTGACATAAACTGCTTTCATTTCTGTTGCTTTTCTTAAGTCAAAAACAAAGCATTTTCCATCTTCTTCTTCCCATCTTTTGCAAATTTCCTTGGCAAGTGTTGTCTTGCCCACTCCTGCTGATCCATACAAATTAACAACTGTCGCCTTACCCCTCACTGTTAACCTTTCTGTTATTTTCTTGATTTCATCTCTTCTACCTTGCAATTCCTTCTCCGATTTAACTTTCGATGAGAGATATTCTTTGCACTTCTCGGTTGTTTCGTAAATTTCTTGTTTTCTTTTTGACTTATCAGCGATAAACTGCATCAGTCTCAGATTCGAACTGGAAACATAACTGAACTTATGCAAAAGATCCAAACATGGAAACAAATCTTGATTTCCCAGCGATTTGAATTCCTTTCCATATATTCTTTTAATAGACTGCACGACATCCTCTGATTCAGCCGGTGACAGCTTTAAGGATATGTCTCTAAAAAGTTGATTTAGTTCAGATGAACTTTCTGTTGCAGTGGACGCCATTTTACCTTTTGATCGCACCGCTGACCCAACAAACTTCATTACAAGCCGGAAGTATCTGGCCTCCAGGGGGTGAAATAGTCACGCGAATTATTCCGTGGGCCAGGGCCAGCGAGTGAAACCCTCCCCCCGGTCGGGGAATTTTGCAGATATATACCGTTTGAAAGCTTAGGACAAGGAGATTCCAAATCAGGTTGTTTGCAGTTGTTACTGTGCTTTTCACCCGGGGCTTTTCACAAACATGCGAAGTCTGAAGTTCAAAAGCCAACTGACGATTGCGTTTTTCACTGCCGTCAATCATCTCAACGAACCTCTTAGGAAACAAAACTTTACTTTAACGGGTTCAAAAGGTCATGGTTTGTGATTTGTCATTAGTGGATTTCGATCCGTTTTCAATGTGTGTTTCTGTGTTTCAAGGTTCGTTGCTTGTGATCGTAATTATGATTGACGGCAGCGAAAAACGCAATTGTGAAGGCGGCTTTTGACCTTTAGAGTTCGCATGTTTGTGAAAAGCGCAGTAAGTTGCTGGACGTGACTGTACGATTGCATTTTCTTTCTGGAGCAAAACACCACAGGCTACCCACGCTATAGGTTTTAAAGAGAAATTATCAAAAAAATAAAACAATGAATAACGCAGCGCGAAATTGTGTCTTTTTACTTAACTTTGTCATCTCAGACAGAAATTTGCATCTGGGCACCGTATATAAGCACTAAACAAGGTACTGCTCATGTCATAAGTTTTAAGGCCCCCCCCCTCTATACAAGAACTAAAATTTGAAACAGGTTCTTATTTTCTAAAATCTATAAATACGATTTATATACCCTGTTTAGGAAAGACTCACACGAAGGGTATGTACCCCCTTTAGGACGGAGAGGTAAAAAAACCATACCCTGTCCAGCACATCCCCGTATAGGCCACATACGGGAGTACCTTCCCTCCCCCCCCCCCCCCCCCCCACCCCGGGCATTGCAGGTCCAAGGAGGTAGCTATGGTTATGTCTTTTATTCTTACCGATACTCAGGTGTCATGAATTTCAATCTTAGTTGCGTTGTTGCGCTGGACAGATTTAATAACTGTTAGCCCAAAAAAGGTAAATATTTTTAATAAGGCCAAAGTATCTCATAGCCCAATCGAGCAGGATTCACAAGAAGTTTTTGTACGTTTTCAATGAAACCTACGGTTAACTACGCTGTGATGACTCGTTTAATCAATGACTAATGAAGCACAAAGTGGCCTTCGATCATCGTGACTGGTGTCGTAACTTCCAAGTTCTCCTTGGTATTCCAATAGTTTTGCGGCGACATTTTCCAGAAACACCGTATAATTGGAAGGCTTCGGCCCAGCTTTTCCAAGTCTTAGCCCACCTCTCTTGTGTCCTTCCTTAGCCACTTAGCCAAAAGAACCTTTTTCAACATCTTTCATCCACTAGTATAATACATTTTTGGCAATGAATTTCCACTGACACAAACGCCTCCTGGGGATTTCCAAGTAGTGCCGGCGCAATCTTTTTAATACTGATAATGCTCGCTTATTCATTGGCTCCCGCAACACTACCCCAAAGATTATAGAACTGGAGGGTAGTCAACCCCGGAAAAGAAAATGTCTTATAAACATGAGACCCGCCCACAGAAGATCCTTCAATGATTAAGGGACTCCCTAGTGGCCCGAGGGGCTATATTCGGTAGCAGATCCAGACCTTCAGATAAGGAGAGGCCCGGTCATACAGACCCTGAGAAAAGGGAGGAGGGGCGGTCTCCAAATTTTTTTTTCTGCCCTTCGGGCCTCAGTTTGGTCTAAAACTAAGGAGGGCCCTTCCCCTGGATCCACCACTGATATTAAAAATTTTATTTTTCGCAGAGCTGAAAGTTCAGGTCTAGTTAAAAGAATCACAGCCGTTTCACTGTAGTATAATCATATTTTAAATTTGAGACATACACAATTGTCTGTTTGCGGTTAAAGTTGGGCGTTATTTCGACCGCCAAAACAGCACACAATCAAGGTGCAAACAATGAAAGCCCAAAAATATATTACAAAAGTTATTTTGCGAGACATTTCTTTTATGCAGTCTCCGAGCTTTGGGTAACTGGTAAATGCGTGTGCAATAGCAAGTCAATAGGAGCTTTTGTGCGCTTGTACTAGTCCTGCTTCCTTGAAAATTGTTGAAAATTGTAGCAATTTCGCGAATATAAAAGGCATTTTTATCGAGTTTCGAACTTTTCCAAATTTCTCAAAATGTAAAGCGCTTGAAGATTTCTTAATATCATTTCTTGAAATGGTTCACCTTAAGGGTTGTTTGGGTAGTAATTTAGCCAAAATTCGAATTTTTAGAACTGATTGGAGATTCTCGGTATTTTCCGACATTGGGTTTTAAGTTTCTTTACTCTAATAGAGAAGAGCGACAATTTGGGCAAAATCGCTGCCCACGAATGTTAACAGTCCACTTCCGGTTGACGTGCGTCGCTCAAATTCGTCCTTGCTTAGGGACGGGCCATTATTTTTTGACGGTGGCGGGGGGCGGGGGAGGGAGGGGGTTTTGGAAAATTTTGAAATAAAATATTTGCAGAGGCTGTAAACACTGAAATGAATTGTATGCAAGTCAAAGAAAGGTGTTGCATCATTACTTTGCCAGAGAAGAATATTGATTCGGATCACAAGAACTGCAAAATATTTAGAAATCCGACTCTTCCCGATCCTACAACATCCCCGCCATCCTCGGAGACCCAGGGGCAGTCAGTCGGGTCGGGAGAAAAGGCGGGACGAAAGTTTTCGAGGATGCATCATTCTCAGCCTCATTCAATAATTGTTAAATAATAAGAACTACCTACAAAAATAGTGTTAACAAAAAAAATGAAAAATTCTCCGAATTAAGATACGAAATAAAATAAGTTCAAATACGTTGTAGGAATAAAATAGTTATCGAGCAGAAAAATAAATAGTAAACTAAGTTCATTCAATAGTTCTATAAATAAATATTAACGAACAATAAACATACATTAAAATGCAAAATTTTCATGAATTGCAATATAAGTATAAATAGACCTATGAAAAAAATCAGAAATGGCATGGACTTCATACCAAGAGTCACATTATGGCTCTTGCTTCATACTGATAGCAAGTGCATTAAAAACTAAACTGATGCATCATAAAATAGATCTGGCAATGTCATAATGTGCACAAGTGATTAATCCTTTCCCAATCCTTGATGTTTTATCAAAACATATCTACCAAAGAAATAAACTACGCCTATTATAAACGTATCCAGAAGCATATAACCCCTGGATATGCTTCTGACGTATCCCAAAACAGTTATTTACTGGAAAAGTGTTTATTCGCTATCTTTATGCACCATTAAATCTTTACAATTAAAACTCGGAGATTCCTATTTTTCTTTTTTAAATTGTTGAATCGCATTCTTTTTGCAAATCAGAGACGTTTTCGCTTTGGCACTGTTGAATCACCAATCTGTACTTTCTGCCAAACTGACGATGAATCCATCGAGCATTTACTTTTCTTCTGAGTTTTGGAATCACTTCCTGTCCTGGCTTAGCTGGATAATAATAATAATAATAATAATAATAATAATAATAATAATAATAATAATAATAATAATAATAATAATAATAATAAGATAAGCTAACTATAAAATCCTATTTACAATTAATTTCACTTAAAAAACTATTCAGTCAAAGCACTATTTACATTATTCCTTTCGATTAAAAAAAACCCCTTAATTTTGATTGAAAAAATTCATTCCATTAAAAAATATATCATATATTCGGGAAAAAAAACGGAAAAAAACGGTTCATTTCAACTAAACTAAATTAACAAAATCACGCCATTATCACACACGTTTGGGTGGCGTTTAAGCTGCAGTCATCAATGAAATCCCCTTGTGGAATTTTGTGAAGGGTGTCCTAGAATGTCTTACGCATGTGTGTACGGACCGTAAAATCTCAAAAGAAAGCAATGTTCTAATCCAGGTAATAGTAATGTGATAAGGTTCCTCATTCTTTTCTGAGAGCTTCTCGGCTACGCGTTCGAGAAAGCAGTTGCAGTCGGCTCCCATCCCACCGTTGGTTCCAAAAACAAGGGGAGTGAAAGATCCCATTTCAACGTCCAGCCCTGGTCCAGCACCCTCTGTTTGTACTCCCGCTTTTTCTCCCCCTCTTGCTCCTTAAAGATTGTGGATGTTTCTTTTCCCTGGTTGCACTTGGAGTTAACATGCGTTACTCTGACATCAAAAAATGCTGTAACTCCACGAGTTATACAGTCCCGTCTTGCCTCCAGGCTTGTTACCGCGGTTATGAGGTTGAATCGATCATTATTGAGAGGTTGTAGTTGTGGCTCGACTTTAATGTTGGTGCAAACCTTACCAATAAGTGAGGTAAGTAGGTTGCGAACACCATCGTGTCTCTGCGCCACGAAACCTCCTCTTTTGCATGACAGGGCATGGCAGACGGTATACTTCTCACCACAAACACACTTGCTTGGTAAGTCGGACAGGGGCATATTATACCTTAAACGCAGAGAGTCTATGAATTCTTGTTTATTCAGCACTAAACCTTGATCGACAAGAGGCACTGCGGTAAGCCTTCAGCTCGCACCCTTGTCTCTCGATTGGTTAACTAACTGACCACAGCAGATCCGAAGGTAGAGTGGAATCAATACTTTCCATTCTTGATTTCACCGACGCAGTTTTCAAGGCTTGATGTTGTCTTTTTAACTCTTCCGTGGAATTCTCGCCTGTCACCATGAACATGCACTGTGTGGTAATAGAATCTACGTGCCAATTAATAATAATAATAATAGTAATAATAATAAATAATAATAACACATTTAACCAGGGTAAACCCGTCAGCTGAAGCTGTTATAAATGGGTGCCCTGGGCGACTTAAAAAATTAAAAATTAAAGGAAAAAATACCTATAACAGATCAACTATCAAAAAATGTAAAAACTATGTACAATGTTGATAGATAAAAACTAAGAATTATATAACTACTTAAATGAGGACTCTAAAAACCTCTTAAATATTTACCAGAACTCTAAAGAATAATATCGTTAAGCTGTGCCGGGTTAAAAATTACTATAGAGTAAACTTCCTTTAGATGCGGTGGCAAGTTATTGAAAGCCTAGGCTCCAGTAACAGCTTCAGTTAAAACCAATGTCACGGCCTCTCTGATTGATGCATATTTTCTCTCGACACCAAGCCAAGTTCTCTCATTATATGCCAGTTTACATTAGCAAAACCCATATTTGTAAGGCACCTCATGATCTGCCTGTTTGTGGCTTCAGATCCGTTGTTTTCGTACCACCTTCTCAAAGCCTTCCGACAACACTGTTTTCGGTTACCATTTTCTTCCACCTCTATGGCTTCGATCACAGGTTGTGATAGTGGCGGTCTAAGATCACCTGCGAAGGTCTTCCATTCCATTTTGACTTTCTCAGCAACAACTGAACAGACATTATCACTTGGAAGTTGGTTAACCTTTTCATGAGCTGCAAGAACAAAATTAAACATTAAAATGTGAACGACGTCGCATAGCATGCACATTCACAAACATTCCACTAGCACTGCATTTACCGTCGCGCCACTGTTTTTGCGTGACCTCAATCGTCCAACATTTTTGTTATTTTACCACTGACATTTTAATTGTTGTCAGTACTACTAGCTTTCCCAATCAGAAATGGAGATGAATGAATAAAAGCCATCCCCGAGACGCGAACTGTCGACTGAGTCAAGAATTTTAGTATTAACCAAATCATTTGGATAGAAAGAAAAACTATTTTTCCATGACTTTCAAGGACCGGCAATTAAATTCCAGGCCTGGAAAATGAAATTCTCAAATTCCATGACTTTCCAGGTTTTCCAAGACCTACACAAACCCTGTAAATATTATTATTATTATTCATTCAAAATATTTCCCCGATTCTGATTGGCTAAAAGCACACGCATAATTCACCATAACCAGTTACTGATGACCAAATTTGGAAGAATTTTGTGTTTAACGAGGAAATGACGTCAAAAATGCAGCGTTCTTGCAGGTTAATGCACCGTTAACCGAGAAGACCTGGGGACGAGGTTGAGTTGTTTTGGTTGTGAAAACAAAAAATGGCGGACATTTCACTCGTTTCAAGAGTAACAACTAGGCGAAATTATAGCTAAAAACATGGCAAGAACACAACTCGAAGGGCGACATCTGCTATTTGGAGAATATTTGCGGAGCTGAACAACTCTAAACGTGCAATATCGAAGGTGAACTTAACATCGATGGAGGTAAGCATGTTTTAGCTTTGCTTTTAAACTAGGAATTATTTTGAATGAATAATAAAACAATTACTGAATTCGGCTTGCGTATCTTATGAAGAATTATGGAGATCTCGGAGGGTGTTATCAGCCTCGGCCTACGGCCTCGACGGATAACACCTCCATCTCCATAATTCTTCATAAGATACTCAGCCTTATTCATTAATTGTTAAATAATGGACAGTGCCGAGTTAAAGATTCACAAGCCTATTTTATTTCTTTCTATATTTTTAAAAAGCTTACCGTCAACAAGGTGATCCTTTACATGTCTTACTCCTTCTCCCATCCCTCTTAACGTAATAACAATTTGATCAAAACACATTTGTTGATGCTCGGGAGATAGTTTTGCCAACTCCCTGAAAAAGCTTTTCATAGCCTCTCTAGTCGGGGTAATAGACAAGTGGTCGTCATAAATACTCCTTTTTCCTATTTCTTCCAACACCCCACGGCATCCAGCTAGAATGCCATCAGTGAATCTCGCTTCATGTAGGGTCTGGTCATCAAAGGGTAAACCGAAGAATTCGACTGGTGTTTTCTGCGAAAGATAACGGAATGGTATAAACCTGAGAGCGATAATAACACCTTGTGTTCGGTACCATCGAACAAAGTCAGATGTAGCAAATATTTTTCAGTCTGACAGTGCAGGAATTGTTGAAGTGTTGCCATGTAAAAGAAAGAAAAATATCGTTTTAAATTTGTGGAGCTTTTCAGCATGAGTTTTGGTATTGTTTAAGCATATTACATTCACTCCTTTGCCAGCCCCTTGCGAATCTCTGGCGAGCATATTTTGATCACTGTGTCAACATATTATTATATTTGATACCCAAAATACTGCATACCTGATTAAAAAAGACCCCGGATACCAGAATAACCGGGCCTAAGGTCAGAGGTTTTGTAGACTACGAGGAGTACCCCTTTTTTCCTCAGGGAAAATGGGGGACTACTCGTAGTCTAGAGGTTTTGGACAATTGAAGTGAGATATAGTAAACGACATGGCATCGATTGAATTATCACAGTACCAATTAAATTACGGCACTTACGTCAGGATCACTTGATTGAGGAGGAAGCGTTACGTCCATTTCACACAACAATTTATCTCCATCTCGCTCGCTGTTGCTGAAGAACTCAACGGTCAAGTCCCCGGGACATCTAACATCAACCTTGACATTTAAACAAAAAGGGTCATCACGAAAGCTGGAAAAAATAAAAATATAAAAAATAAATATATAAATAAACACCTACACAAGAAATCGTCTGATGCAGTATAACAACAACAAAACAAAAGACAGCTTTTGTGCTACTTCAAGTGAAATTTCAGTGCTTCGCAAGGCGTCGTACGTCTTTACCACAGAAAAAACAATTGCCAATGGGTACACGTACTGAGATTTATTGGAAAAGTGAGTAAGGGCTATTTTAAAGGGATCCTTCATGTTGGTCCTACTTCATCCGAAACTGCTGGTTGCAATATGATGGGTCATTCATCTTCAACACGTCCCGCCACGTTTAAGACCTCATCGGAGATGGGCCAAATTTAGTCGGAAATTACCCGATGACCGACCTGATGACCTGAGGGGGTTTAAGCAGACACGTTTTTGAGCGACGCACGTCAACCGAAAATGGACATTTTGCAATATTCGGCAGTGGTTTGCCAACATTTTTGGCCAAGTGGTCTCTATAAGAGCCAGAAAAATAAGCATTACGAATTGGGCAGCGTCGAGATATATTAAAAAAGAAAACGCCTCACTTCAGCCTTTGCTGAAACTCTATTCCCAGCTCTGAACAACGTTAAATAAGTCAACGGGACCTCATTCACAAATTAAATACGATATTATTACCAGACAAATTTTCCGGCTTGTTTTACTGATCTCAAGACGTCTCCTGAAAGAAAAACATACGCTTTGTCTTCGGGATTCATCAACTCTAACGAACTTCCATCCCCCAACCAGACATTATTCCGCTCCACCTCATCCTCGTGGAGCTTTCCTCTCTTGTCCGCTGGACTGCAAAACAACCTGAGTTTCGAACTAAAATTAACACGGGTATCCCTTGGGACATAGGCTGCAAAAAATGCTGCTCTCCCCACTCTTCTTGTGTCGCAAGACATTGCTTCTCGTAGCCAGACAATAGGCTGTGCACACCATTCCAGCCAACACCAGAACCTGTATTGAAACAATCACATATTTTAGTGCGCGCATACCACGAAAGATCGATTAAACAGCTATGAAAACGAGATTTGGGTGGGGGATAAGGATAGCAGGATAGACAGTGACCATCAAGCAGTAACGTTCCACTGCCATCTTACAAGCACTAATGAAGTTCAAACTCGGGTGAGATAAACAGTTACTTCTTCTGCTCAGAATAAAGGTTAATCTGTAAAGGGACCTAAAAAGGCTGACATAGGCATTTTATTGCCGTCAAAAAGTCAAGAAAACTTTGTTGTTTAGTGATGAATTCATACTGTAAAAAACATCACAGCGGTTCGAAGGATGCAACGTTCTAAACTAGGTACGTGAAAGCCGGTGTCAAATGAAGGTATACGAAAGGGGTACCGTTTCTGTCAAAAAGGGTATATAAAAGGGTAAGGGGTTGGACCTCGGGACGGAGTATCCCCGTATAAAACTTTATTGAGTAGCCCCCGAATATGAACCCGAGACCTCTGGATTGCAAGTGCAGCGCCCTAACAACCTGGGCCCAGTTGTTCAAAGGCCGATTAGCGCTTAACCCGGGTTTCTTTTTCTTGTGTTCAAAAGCATTTTCTCGGATATTTTTCTGTACTATTTTTAGAGCTTCCAATAATCAACTTGTAGACAAAAAGAACTAAAACTGAAATGCCTTTTAAGCTTTCAAATCTGAATTCAAATCTCGCACTAACCCCGGGTTATCTTAACCCAACTTTGAACAACTCGACCCAGGCAACCAGGGCTGTTAATAAGGGCAAGCAGCCGGCCAAAACCACCGGCTAGTTAGCCATCCTTAACAGGCTACTTTCATCTCCTTCTACCATAACTGCTGACAAAAAATAGGCACCATTGAATAAAATTGTAAAGCATACGTATCCCAGTTATGAATGACATTGAACCCTCAAAGGCAGGTTTAGATCTGTGAAACATTCGAACCGTGAGATATCGTGGAATGCCTGGGACATTTTGACGGCATTGCTCCCAGTCTTGCGTGTATTCTGACGAAACAACATGGCGTCCGCGGAGGAAAATACCTCATGAAAAACCCTGGAAACGCCATTTCCGAGGATCTAAATTTCACAACATCCCTAGAATGATGCCTCGGCCATCAAGAACTTGTGCCTTTGGTGCGAGTTCAAAAGCCGCCTACTATTCCTTATCAGCCCGCTACTTAAAAGCTTTTTGACAGCCCTGAGTCACGCCTCCCTAATATAACAGTAATACTAGGTACATACACAGAGAAGTGCGTGACACTGAATTCAAACACCATTCCATCGCAACTTGCAGGCGTGACAAGGCGGTCGGTAACGTCAGTCCATTCCTGGTGTCCAGAAGCTGATTCTTGAAACAAGATTCGAACGCGACACGTTGACATGTCAGGAGATTCACAGCTTTCCTCCCTGAGTGACATTGGTAGCTGTATGGTTACAGGCTGCTGAAACTGCAATGTGACAGGGCTTGTGATTCTGAGTATAGGGCCAGCCCATACATCCTTCCCCTTAAATTCTTTTTGGGGAATTTCCTGCAACTAATCGCAGAGACAAAGAATATTAGAAGGATGTAAAATTTGTATTTATCACCATTGTACTTAAAATGTAGAGGTGATCTGAAACAGTAATTCAAGAGCTTGTTTTCATTTATTTATTTATTTCTTTATTTATCAGTTTTTATACACTTGATCCGCTCTACATTCATATTAGCTGTACAAAGGTACGTGTCAAGCTTAACTGCAAACCAGGGTCAAGTAAGTTGAAAGGTTTTTGAATAGTAGCTTCAGACACAATTCAATGCAGACACGTTGCTAAGTTTCAGTGACGGAAGAAGCGCACGTTTATCAATTATGAAGAATTCCTCCTTTTGATCACTCTTAAGGGAGCTAGATAGTATGGAAAATCAACACGGTGTTGACAACAGTAATACTTTGAATTATTTGAAGGAAGACATTCAGGTTTGCAAATATGCTTTGTCTCCTTCGTAGTCGTTCTTTGGGACGTCACGCAACGCACCTTCACAGGGAGGGTGACGAGCGTTGCGTGACGACACTAAAATGGTTGCGTAAGAGACTATGCCTTACCCAGCGTTATGGAGGAATTATTAACTAACCTTGACGACGACATGATGCTCTTCGCCTTTCGGTACAGCATGTTCAGGAATAGAAACATTAAAGAGTGGATGCTCAGGCAAAGAAAGGACTTTTCCTTCAGAAGTAAGAGTGAACTCGTTCGATTTCAGACGGCAAACAACTGCAAACGTTGAGCACTGTGTTACTTTAAACTCAGCAACCGGTAGAAAATAATCAGGAATACCACTTGATGAGGCAGGGATGTCTGTAATGAAAAAAAAAAATGCAGTTTTCCAGTTTAGTGATGCAGTCAAACCGGTTCTACTGAAAGACAGCCTGTATAAAACAGCCATTTAGCAATTATTGAATGAGACTGAGTATGAAAGGTGGATAACACACTCCAAGATCATTCAAAATAATTCCAAGTTTAAAATCAAGCTAAGACATGCTTACCTCAGTCATATCGATAGTGCATCTTTATCGAGAAGCTTAGGAGATAAAGGGCTGTTCAGGTCTGCAAATATGTTTCAAATAGCAGATGTCGTCCGTCGAGTTGTCTTCTTGCTATTCTTGCCATGTTTATAGACAATAGTTCGCCGTGAAACGAGTAAAATGTTCTGTCATTACTCACTTTGCCTTTACTCACTTTGAAAACAAATCAACCTCGTCCCCAGGTTTTCTCGGTTAACGCTTCAATAATCAGCAACTTTGCTGCACCTTTGACGTCATCTTTTCAATATGGCAAAATTCTTCCAAATTTGGTCAACTGTAACTGGTTATGATGACTTATGCGTGTGATTTTAGCCAATCAGAAACGCAGAATTATTTTGAAAGAATAATAATCTCAATTAGGCAACAACTTTCTATTTTCCAACGTTCTATAACCAAATCATGATTTTTTTCTTTGTTTGACTTTATTATACGGTTTGATCTAAGTTACCTAATTATTTTAACAAAAAAAAATCAGGTGAAAACGCCCCACGAAAGACTGCCCTTTCTGCAGCTCGTCATATGTACTATTAATATCTGCTCTACAATGCTACATATAGCTGCTATTGTTGTAAATTGTAAATATCGTAACTATTATCCGTCCCCCCTCCCCGCCACAAAGGCCTTTTCAGGGATAATTTACAACACTGGTTAGGGGGCTTTTGCCAGACTACTTGTGGCGCAGTTTACAAGTCAAGGAATGAGGGATCATTATACGTGTCTGGGAAACTGCCCACCTGCCCCTTCCCTAAGCCAACATTTTGCCCTAAGTGAGAAGTAAGTGTTGATGTTGGCTTAGGGGAGGGGTAGGTGGACAGTTTCCCAGAAACGTAAAATTATCTGGAATGAGTATTGATTATCCCTAGAGAGTGTGAATTTGAGATAGCCCACCACACCGGGGAATACGGTTCCTTAGTCATGAACTAATGACGTGACTGTCTCATCAGCGCCTTTTCCTTACCTGCTAACGACCGCATGTGAACAGTCTCAGAGATGTCACTCCACACGTTAGTATCCCTGTCAATCAACATCTTAGCCACAACCTCATATCCTTTTATATCTGCCGCACAATGGGAAATCACCAGTGTCACAGCTTTGTTAAACTCAAAACCTTGAGCGCTGTCGGTCGATAGTTCAATAATGCCACTGACCAGAGCTTCATTGTCATTAAAAGGGGGGGAACAAACCGATGAATTCCATCTAAAGACAGTTACTGTTTGGTCTTCACATACAGCTTCAGGAGGGAATGTAACGTGTGCGGCCACTTGTTTAAGATTCCAGTGGGTACCTTGCTTGGACACCTTATCCCTTAAAAATAAAAATGAAATAAATAATTTTGAGAAGCAACTACAGGTGAAATAGGCCAACTTTTTTCAAGTTGAACTATTCCGCCGTGGAAAAAATAACAGGAAGATGCTTACTAAGCTAAAATATCAAAGTTGGAAACACGACATCACATAGCCCTTTTCAAGCCGACATATTGGCACTTGAATCTTTGCCTATAATGGCTTAAACTTCCGTTGCTAAGTTCGCCCACCTAGTTGTGGGCCCATCTATCTGTAAACAAAAGATACATCCGGTTATAATTTCCCTGGGATATAAGCCCCCTCTAGTTTGCACAGAAATGAATTCGATTTTTTTTAATCTTAAAAAAGCGAGAAAATTCAAAAAGTATTTTGATCGACACTGCTATGTAGCTTTTTTAGTATGGTTATAGCCAACAACCCCCCCCCCCCCCCCCACCCCCACCCCCTCGTGAGCCCTCTTAAAACCCTTACGAAGTTGAATAAGCCAAGAGCTTATGAGCGGAAGTTGACGGTATCCGCGTTAGGGAGATTTTACTGAATGTCACATTAAAGTACTTACTTGAATACAACGATATAATCGTTTTTAACTGGAGTTCCGTCTTCAGACTCTAATTCAACCTCTTCTTCCGGCCCACTCACAATCATTTCTTGGGATCCTCCTTCAACTTCTTGCCCTGACAGGGTTACAATATCCTCTTCTGAACCTACTGTGATCACTTGCTCGGATGATTCTGTCCCAGAAGCCTCCATAGTTACCGTTTCAACGTCTCCTTCAGCTTCTACTACTACTTCTTCTTCTTCCTCTTCGCCAGCATCCGACGAGGATTTTTCGAGCAAAGAACTCATCTGTACTTGAAGGACTTGAACTTAAAATAATAATAATAAAAAAAAAATACTGAGATAACGACGAGTTTTAGGTTTTTTTACTTAGCGGTATTTATTGTCAACAAATGAGGTTTCTGTGTAACTGAGCACCTACCCCTTCCCCGAGTCAACATTAACGATTACTTCTCACCTAGGGCAAAATTGTGACTTAGGGGAGTGGTAGGTCCACACCTGCGTCATCATCTGGGTATCGGCTTTACCAAAAGCGTTATTGAGTTTCTTTTTATTTTCCTATCGCTCTTTTCCCACCCTGCTGGCAGAGCATTCCTTTCACTTCCTCCAATTCTGCATACTCGGAATGTATGAATCGAGTAAGATCTTTGTGGAGCATGTACTGGTTGTTGCTGTCATACAGTTTCGAAGCCCGGGGCCCGTTTCTCGAGAGCCCCGCTAACTTTTCGGGCTCGAAAACAAATATTCAAATCGAAATATAAAGAATTAGAGCGCGGGTCCTGGCTAGCAAACTACTCTATTTTGTTTCATAAACAGAGACAGCTTATTAGGACTTTCGAAAAACGGGGCCCCAGGCAAACAGATGCTCGCACTCAGAAACTAGTTTGACAATACCTCACTTCGAAAAAGAGTGATAGCCTGGGATCCAAACTAGGCGCGCGAGAATTTATAAGATTATTTGTGGGGCAAGGGGAGGGGAGGGGGGGGCGAATGTAAACAAACATGGCGGACAGGGCAGTGGAATGTTTCAGCGGGGTTAAAACAGCTCAAAATGGCAACACGGAAGGTGGAATGGAAAGAAAAAAAAAACATGAAAACGTGAACATAAAGGAAGACGTTGTGCCTGGAGCAATTTTACAAAAAAAAACAACTTGCATGTCTCGTCAAGGTGGCTGCTCGACTCCCCCCCCCCCCCCCCCCCCCGCCCCCCCCAAATCCCATAAATAAGCGCGCGCTTAGTTTGGGTCCCAGACTATCACTCTTTTCCGAAGTGAGCTACAGAGAACAAGATTGATTAATTATTATTTAATAAGAAATCATCATGAAAAGTTACCTTTCGGTGTTAGCGAGGTGCTTGGCTGTTTTTTCTCCCTCAGATCCTATAAGAGAAATTTGTTAAGACAAAACGGATTAGAGGTGAAGTATGGTACATGACAAAAGACACACCGGACTTTTTTGTAGGAAAAAAGGTTCGAGTTTAATGCCATATTTAGGTTCGTCATTTTTGCGGGTTTATAACCCTTTATTGTTTACTTACAATATAGCAGGAAAAGTAAAGAATTAATATATAAAATAATAAGCAAGGCATAGTCATAAACACTCAGTAACTGACTTTCAAATTTTGCCTGTTTGATTATTGGATATTCAAAAACAAAAATTCATTTAAAAAAAGTGGTGTGTAATGTTCGATCTCAAACCAACGTTACTAGAATTTCATGAAGGTGAGAATAAAAAAATCTCTACACTACCGAAAATATACAGTAAAAAACCGTTCATCAAAACCTACAAAGTGATGTAAAAATTAATAGACCCTATAGGCTAAACATTTAAGATTTAGACCACCATTTAAAACAACAACAACAAAACAATTCAAGCAAAAATCTTGCGCATCAAGGAAAAAAAAGACATAAAAAAGGAAAAGCAGTAAAAAGCAGTAAAAATTCGTGGAGAGTGATCGCCTGCTCTGAGTGAGATCTTATTAAACATAACAATAATTTTAGTCTTATGACAGCTCACTGGCATTTGCCTCTTAAAATATAAGAATCTTTTTGTAAAAGAACCTAGTGAATATCCTACACTCTGTGTAGACTACAGTAAATGCCCAAAATAGGACGACTCTTTACCGCCAAGTTGGAAAACGGTAGGTTTTTAACCCCAAAATTTTACCTTTAATGCAGCAAGGTAGACTTTCACTCTTTCTTTTTCTCCAATCGAAGACGCCAGCTCTCTCATCTCATTAAGAAACTTCTTCTTAACGGAAGGTTCCATTTCAGTGTATCGTATTTCCCATAATCTTTCACGAAAATTCAATTCTTCTTTCTTATATCTCTTACGAAGATCTTTCATTTTGAGTTCCTCGCACAATTGTAGTATTCCCTTGATCATTTTTTCTCTAGCCACCAACTTCACTTTTGATTCCTCTGCACGTTTTCCTTCTTCCCACTGCCTTTGCCAGGTTGCCAAGAGGTTTTCTTTAAATTTCTTGATACTGTTTTTCTCTCCAATGTCTTTATACAACTCTTCCACCGCTTCTTTTAGCGTTGATTTCTCCTGTTTCTTCTCACCGACAAAATCGGACCTGACAAGGACTTTCTTAAACAGCGCCATCTTCCCCTGTTTGTGCTTAAGAAGTTTTTCATGCTTATCGTGTCGACTACAGAATTCAATTAACTTGTCCAAGAAAGCAGTTCTCTCTCTCAGCAGTTCATTAAGCAGATTATTGTCTGTGGTCCCGTCAAATTCATTGTTAAAGCTTTCCTCGGTAATTCCTTGCATTCCATCATAGAACCAGAGAGCTTCTCTTTCATACTTGTCTATGAGAGCTTTTTCTTTCTTATCTGTCAATCCAAACAAACTGGTTCTTTTCTCCAGTAGATATAGTATGGCATCAATAATCTCCTTATTGTAAGGAGTAAAGTTAAACTGTGGAGAAGTTTTCTCTTCTTTCCAGAAACGCTCACAAAATGCCAAAGCGTCCTGCCTAAACTCTTCTTTTTCTTTTTCGGCACCTTTCTTCTTTAGGAATATATGCATATCAAAGACGCCTTTGATAATTTTTCTCCAAACCGCACTTTGGTTCCCAGCACCCAATAATTTCTCCATTTTCCAAGCTTTTAAGAAAAAGTCCAAGGCTTTGTCATAAGTCGCTAAGTTTGCTTGAATAACTCCCAGTTGAAAAATGCTTCGCACAGTATCCGGGTGATCTCCAAGAATTTTATGTCTGATTTTAAACGCCTTCTCTGCCTCCTCTTCGGCTTCTTTGTACTTTTCTTGGCGAACGTAAACATTGGCGAGATTTCTACGAAACAGTGCTTCATCTTCATATCCCAAACATTTGAGCTCTTCTAAAAGTTCAAGAGCATCTTTGTAGCATTTCACTGCCTCTTCATACTCTCCTTTGTCCTCATGAACTGTGCCAATCTGATTCTTGTAAACGGGCATGTCGTAGTGATAATCAGAGCCGGATAATTCTTCTCGCATTTTAAGTGCCTTGTTGTAGAACTCAAGAGCTTTCTCCGGTCTGCCAAGTCCGTAATAACAATTGCCTAGAGCGTTATAACACCTGGCAAGATTGGTGTCAAGTTTTAACGGACCCTCCATGAGGTCTAAAGAGGACTCTAAACATTCAATCGCTTGGTGGTAGTCTCTATTTTGGTAGTAGATTTCTCCCTGAAAATACAAGTATAGCCCTCGGGTCAGCTTGAAAGATTCGGTAGATTTGTCATCAACTTGTTTTAATGACGTGGATGCCTTTTCCAACACTTCAAAAGCTTTCTGAGCACCCTGAGATTCTGAGACCAGCCTGGCTTCCCAACATCGTAACTGAGCGTGAAATAATGAACCTGCAAAAAAGGGACACTTTACATTTGCAACAATTGTAAACCTTGACACGCTAAGTCTATTTGATTCTCTTTGTAAATATACCTCATCTGTCAGAGTGCTAGAGAAACTGGCAGAGTTAGTAACATGATGCTGTCTTGTACTGTTGTGGTAGCAGCAGGAACAGTAGCAGTAGCAGTGCAAGTGGTGGTGGAAGTGTCAGATGTAGTGGTTGTGGCCATCATAGTGGTGGCAAAAGCAGTAGTGGTGATGACTGGGGTACTCTGGTGCAATATTGGCAGTGGCAGTAATAGTGGCTGTGGTTATGGTACTGGTAGTAGTATTGGTAATGGTACTGGTAATGGTGGTTGTGGTAGCAACAGTTGTAGTAATAGTAGTAGAGGAAGTAGTAGTGGTAGTGGTGGTGGTGGTGGTGGTTGTGGTATTGGTCATAGTGGTGGTGGTTGTAGCGGTACTAGTAGTGGTGGTGGAAGTGGAAGTGCTAGTAGTTGTAGTAGAATGCTTTATTTGTACCACCATAACATTTCATAGTATTACAAAAAATAATGCTCATTCCTAAAATTAATTACAAACCAATTGGTATTGGTGGTGGTAGTGGTAGTGGTAGTGGCAGTGGTAGTGAAGGTGCAGGTAGTGATGGTACTGGTAGTGGTGGTGGTAGTGGTAGTGGTAATGAAGGTGGTAGTAGTGGTAGTGGTCGTGGTAGTGGTAATGGTAGTCAGTGTTTTCTCTAACAGGCGGTAACTGGTAAAATTTACCACCTGATGCAACACTTCTTACTGCCTACAACAACTTGAAGGTTCACTAAAATTTAAAAAAGTAGATTATAAGAAGGGAAGTTGAGATCTGATCCAATTCTCACAAGGAGAATGAATAAATATACAGCTATTTTGAAAAAGAATTCACGGTTTTAAGAAAGTGCCAGAGCAAATTTGATTGTTTAGTATTTGAAATGCTCTTCATCAAGAAGCTTAAGCCCAATTTAAATATTCAGACGGACTCCATACGTGCGAAACTCTTTGTTTAATATTTTCTCACGTTACAATTTTTTAATCAGCTATTGTTGTTTTTTTAGTATTTATAGACCAAAAATCACTAACTTATTTTGACTTGATAATGACGTTCAGCTAACGTCGAAACGTCGTCGCTTTTTAGCAATTTTTTAGTCTTAAAATGATTTTAAGAAATGTTTTATCGCAATTTTTTATAGTTAAATGCTTTTCAAAATCACTTCTTGTTCGTATTTTGAAAAAGGTTGTTAAAAAAAGTGCACGCTGCAATCCCGAAAGGTATTGTGGGTGGATTTAAGTTCACTGTTCTTTAAAGAAATCTAGAAGAATGGCGCAAAAGGCCATGGACGTACGTTTGCGAGTGTTATAGAAAAGAAACAAGAGTAGGTTTGACAGCTATAGTGTCAAGAACAGTCTATTGATCATACCTCATAATACCTTTCGGGATTGTCGCGTGCACATTTTGTCGGACAACCTTTCTCGAAATAGCTGTATATGGAAAAGTACTAAAGTATACACAGCTTTTCGTTTTATGGGCCATGCATTTTGCAAAGAGGACATTGAAGACACAGTAAAATTATTGGAATCAATCATTTTTTGTTCTCTTAAGATAACAATGGCAGATTTCCATAAAATAGGTCTTAATATGAGGGAACGATGTTTGAGGAAACTTAGCTCCAAAATTTCCCAGTGAGGGTGAGGCCATGTCCCTCACTCCACTACCCCCCTTCCCCCCTCCCCTCCCCAAGAAAGTGTGCCTCTGGGGCATATTTTTTGCCTTACTGGCCAAAACTGGGCCCTTACCTGCTGAGGTAAAATTTAGGGAGAACACTGGGTAGTGGTAGTAGTAATGCTGCTGGTAAAGGTGGTGGAAGTGGTTTTGGTAGAAGTAGTGGTAAGGCCAGTGGTACTGGTGTTGGTTAGTCTTGATAAGTTCCAAATGCTAGTTACATGGAATGGAAAGGGCTATTTTGTTTAAATAAATGGGTCGTAATATTGTCAAGATAACCTGTGAAATTACTGTGAGTAATTCACTGACAAGAGAGCATTTGCTTTGATGACAGAATTCTGAAATTTTTTAGTGCAGTATTTGGGATGAAAATAAAATGCTAGAAAACAATTTGAGACACCTAGTTAAAAAGTTATGCAGGGATTTTTGTCATTTCCTTGCAATAAAGTAATGAAAAGAAAAACATACCTAAGTTTCCATCATCTTTGCACATCTCTGCCCAGGAATGGAACAGCTTAGTCTGCTTCTTTCCAGACAACATGGCATTAAAAAGGGAAACAATCAATGCACTTTCGTGGTATCCACCTGGAACACTAAAGTACTCTGGTAACAAGGCAATGTCAATTGCAAACTCAAAGTTTGGACGATCTCTTTTAAACTCATTGAATGCTCTGATATAGCTAGACTCTATTAATCCAGCAATTCGTTTCATCTTTAACATAAAGTGCTCATAAAATCGGCCCTTCGCTTCAGTGTAAGATTCATAGAACATGGCATCATTTTGAATGCTCTCTCCATACTTTCTTAAAAGTGGATGAATGTCATACATCAACTGCTTGGCATCTTCGTCAACTACATGAATAATTTCATTGGTTACTAGTCCTTCAAGCTGTGCTACAGCTTCTGATATGCTAACACCAAGAATTTTGGCAGCAGTGGAAGCAGTAAAGGGCCCATGAAACAAGGATACAGATACAGCAGAAACCCTCAAAGTGTCAGATGGTAAAGTATAGAACATTTCTCTAATCACTGATATTTGCTCATCATCAATGCCTTCTTCTTCTGAATTAAAAGGTCTTTCTTCTGTATCCTCTTCATATTTTGATTTCACAGGATCTCCAGCTTCCTCTTTAGAGTTCATTTCTATCTCATCAATAAGATCACCGGGAGATTTTCTCCTTTGTTTCAAAATTGCAGCTGTTCCTTTCAAAAGCAATGGAACTCCTTTGCAGATGTCAAGAAGCTTCTTCTTCTGCTGTGCCTCAACGTGAAATGTTTCTGTAGGTAGCAAGATTTTCTCTGAAAAATTATTTGTAAGAGGTTGCAACTTAAAATCAGACACCGTCTCTGAATTATTCAGCTGATTCCTTGAAGTCAGAAGGACATGTAATGAACCTTTCTCGCCATCAAACTCTGACAGCTTTCCCAGGAAGTACAAAAATTGTGTTCTTAAGTTCTTGCCCTCCTTTTCCTTTCCTTCAGTGAACTGATCCACATTGTCAAGAAGTAACAGAACAGGAGGACCTTTGCTTGTCACATTCAACAGGTCATGAATTCTTCCAACAACAGTACCCATATCAAAACGAACGTTTTGGATATTTAGGTCAAGTTTACCCATGATGTTCAGATAAACCGCCGTCATATCTTTAGCTTCTCTTAAATCAAAGACATATTTCTCACCAGCCCATTTATCACAAATGTTCCTAGCAAGAGTTGTCTTTCCCACTCCAGCGGATCCGTACAAATTAACAACAAAAGGCTTCATTTTAAGTTTTTCCGTGATCTCCTTGAACTCCTCAATTCTTCCGTGTAATTCCTTTTCCGGCTCAGGCTGCGATGGGTGGGAGGTCTCAAAGTCTTCAACTCTTTTGTTAATGTCATGCTTATTGTTTGATCTTGTAGCAATGAACTCCTTGATTAGAGTCAGTTTTTTACTCGAGACATAACCGAACTTACACAAACGATCCAAACATGACAACAAATCTTGATTTCCCAGCGATTTAAATTGCTCTCCATAAATTCGTTTTGAAGACTTCACGACATCCTCTGATTCAACTGGAGAAAACTTCGAGGATATGTCCCTAAAAAGTTGATTTAGTTCAGATGGGCTTTCCACCAAAGCGGACGCCATCTTTGATTGCACCGCTGGCCAAAAGAAAGCCGGAAGTACTTAGTCTTCCGCGGCTGGAATAGTCACGCGAACCTTACCTCTAGTCACGCACATTTCATATAGACCTTGGACAGGGTAAGCTTAACCTAGTTGTTTTGGGGACGGATGTCTGGAACCGGAATAAGCAAACCCCAAATTCCAGTCATCGTGTTAAACCATTCTCTGTTCCTTAACAAAGCAACAAAGAAAACAAAGGGAAAACGGTACACTGAACCCCAGGCAAACGACACGAAAGCTAGCAATCTCCTTCCCGTCTCCCCCGGCCCCCACTAAAAAAATCGATAACAGCAATTAAAAACAACAGCATCAGGGGTAAAATTATTTTCATGGAAGAATTTAGAATAGGCCTTGACAGAAGTGTAGGGCTTTTAATACCCTGTCCCACCCATAACCTGACAGTGGTGGTGGTGGTGGGGGGGGTTTGGGGGGGGGTGTCAAGGTCAGGTTCCCCTACACTCCCTTAGTAATATAAAGTCTGAAGATAGAGATTCAACTCTCTCGATGGGTATTTATGGGACAGGTACTTATGTGTGCGTCTTAGAGTGATGCCCTTACTTCGTGAGAGTAAACTAAAAGGAGTAAAGAAAGGCAGGTACCATTTCGAGGGGTCCTTCTATTAGCCAGGGCCCAGTTGCCGAAAGGCGAATTATATTAGCGCTAATCCAGGATTAAAAATTCATTCCGTTTTTGTATTTTACCTTCCTGTGTACTGCTTAGAGTAACATTTTGTGTTATCATTACTGTATCTCAGAGTAAAGGCTCAACAGTATTTTGTAAGCTCGAGTTTCATGTTCTTAGACACGAAAACCTTGCTTAAAATTTGGCTTAATCCTGAGTTGATCTTAATCATCTTTCGAGGAAACGGGCCCTTCAGGTGTCTAGGAGAGATTTGATTGTAAACAGGTTCACAATCGCAACATTAAAAACCCAATTATCCCTAGGAATTGCCTTTTTGTCTCCGAATAACAACCAGTGGAAAAACAACATGAAACGACAACATGAATCAAAGAAAAAAGTAAAACAAAAAAAAATTGAGACATTTAGCCAAACCTGTTTCCCTGCCCATTACTTTATAGACAATGACGACTTTATGGCAGATAAATGCAATCATAAAAATCCAAGAAGAGCCTCCTGAAAGATGTCAGAGGCAAAAACAAATCTTACTTTCCAAGTCCAAATTCTTCACCCACTGTCCCATTCAAAGTTTGTCTCAATTGCGAAAATATATTGTGCCTAGAACTTTTCCAGTCCAAAAAATGGGCAAATATCACCCTTTCAATCACGGTATTTATTTTGAACGTGTATGGACTGTTGGAACAGTTTCCTATCATGCATTTTAGATTAAATCAGAAGCATAAGCTTCTGATTAAATATAATAAATACAGTACTTTATTAAGAAAAAACTTTGGAGTAAATAAGATGCCCTGTACATGTAGCTAAAAAGGAATCTGTATGAAAATTAAAGTATATACATCAAATATCAAAACACCTGTACATATGTTAAAAATAGATATTAATATAATAAATAAAATTTATAAAACTAATACTGTACACCTATCAGTTTGCCTGAGGTACTTAACAACTACACTATACATGATGATAGAATACTACAAATTTTTCAGTTTCTAGAGTGGAGAGTCTGTGTGTAGAACAGTAATACTAAGAATTTTTTTCTTTTTTGTGAAGAGACATATTTACATTAAGCATTAGAATAAACGTGTGAGACATATTAACTGAATTTAAGTGCTTGTCTCACTGTAACTAATACCAGGCACAACTCACAGACCTGACTCAAAGAAAATAGAACTTTAATGACCCAAACCCAAAAGGTGGGGGGGGGGGTGTCTTATTCGAGCTCTCTGTATATTCTGCCTTATATTCACGTATATGTTATGGTTCAATTTTATCCTTGGTTTAACTGATTTTCTTTTCTTTTGTTTCAAACTCATCATCACACATTACCATACCCTATAACGAAGAAAGGGATAGAAAATTTAAAGCAAGGATAAAATTAATGCACAACATATATCAGATAGCCAGCTACAACATAAATACCATGTACTTTGTACACTAATATATATATATATATCTAAAAGATATTAAAACGATTACAAGTGAGAGGTAGATTACTGTCAATTCAGTGCAAAGAAGACAGTAAAAATCTAATCAGTCAGTCAGTAGCAACAAAATTGTTGTGCTAAATCTCTACGTTTCACGCGTATGTCACACAGCGCTTTGTTAAGAACACGGTAAGTAGCAGCTGAGCCCTCTCTTTCTTTCCAGGCGATCAACATGGCGTAAGCTTTCTCAGCAAGTTTGTCATGGCCTTTGTCAAATTCTTGCAACTCTTTATTGAATCCTAGCCGACGCCCAAGCTTTATCCAATGGTCAGGGATATTTTCCGACATATCTTCTAGTTCTTCGTCTGTTGGAATCCCTTTCTTCACTTCTCCTGCAAAGGCTGAAAAGAAAAACTTTAAGGTACTATGTGACCGCATTACCTCAACTTACCTCGGACAAAAAAGGAATGAGAGAATCAATGCATGCAAGAAAAAGAATTTTGAAAAGAGTAAATGGTTTAACAAAGGAATTCACTTTTACAAGTACATAAAAGGATGATCAATGAGTTTTTTTGTGGGAGTATGGGTGGGTAGGTGGGTGGTCCAATGGGAGTTTGGGTTTGTTGCTGGGCAGGTTGCTCAGTGAATGGACGAATGGATGGACGGATGAACTTGGCATAACTGGACAAGTGCATAAGTGAAGGAACAACGAAATTAAAAAGCGATTCTGGTAGTCCAGGCTTCTGTTGTTGAAATTGACAAATACAATAACCTGTTGCTTTATTAAATGTTTTCAGTTGTAGAGGAATAGTCAAGGAAATGTTCATTAAAAATTTAAGAAGTATGAACAACAGTGTCGTGTTTAAAATTAGACTACGAGTAGTCCCAATTTTTCCTCAGGGATAGTTGAGCGAGCGAAACGCGAGCGCGCGTGAAAATCACCTCACGCGAGAAAGGCGAGACGCGTGGGGTGATTTTCACGCGCGCTCGCGTTTCGCTCCCTCTACTATCCCTGAGGAAAAATGGGGACCACTCGTAGTCTAGTTTAAAAATGGGACTTTTTATCAAAGTGCCACGTAGCTCAATGGATTTTTTCCCGTCATTTGTATAACATTCAATAGGCTATTAGGATTTCCAAGTTGCTTCTACTACAGCGCCTTGGTTCACTTTTCAAAATCAAACGTAGACCATATTAAACTCTTGAAACTGTACACTAAAATCCATTATTGAATTAAATGACAAACTTACCGGTGGACGGTAGTCCAAGTGTCCCCAGATCCTGAGAAGACATAATATTAGGTATTTATTAATTACCATTGCAATCTGAAAAGTGGGCCTATAGGCTAACTATTCTCTATTTGTGAAAGGTTTGAACCCTGGAGTCATTTCAGAAATAGGTTGAGTTTGATCGTCCGGGTGAACGCAGTCCTGAATAGGACAGTTGTTGACAGTGACTGACGTTTCGACAACCTGTGCGGTAGTCATCTTCAGAGTCAAAGTGAGTTGTATCACGTCACTTGATGGTATCCCAGGTATCTGTGATGAATGTATTTGTTTTAGATCACAAATGTTGAACAAAAGAGATTACAGTCAATCCAAGTAAAACGTACTTCTTGTTTTCTTCTTGTCTTAAGCCTGGTTCTCATATGCCGCCGATGCACCTGCGACATGGCCGCCGGTACTGTCTCGGATACTGTTCCGATATGAGAACAAAAGAGTCCGGCAATATTGGTAATCCCAGTCTTTACCGCCGGCATGCCTGCGCGAAGTTGACCCGAGTTCAACTTCGCAGGTATGCCGCCGGTAAAGCTCTGATGGTTCTACTTGCCGAGTGTAGCTAAACGTCGTGGGTCGTGGGTAGAGTTCGTCGGGAAAAAAGTATGGAAAAAATGATAAAGTAAAGTAATTGAAAAAAATTGTAAAAAAAGTTGTGAAATATTTATGAAACGAATATCTCCGAGTCCTTGATTGCCCTTTTCACGGCTTCTTCTTCGTCCTCTTCCTGATATTTCCTTAGCCACGTGGGACTTGGGTCCACTTTCACAACATCACTGTATAAAAGACATGTTGCCGATGAAGATTTATCCATACCTGAGCGATCGCCGCGAAATAAACGAAACAGACGTAAAATATGTCCAAACGAGCAATTTGCAGAAAGTATGGGACAGCTCTGCCGGACTCGCTGAGTTGGATAGAAGTCTTTCTTAAAGAAGTTTTGGGTCTGTTGGCTTACGAATGAACCACCTTCACGCTCAACCTTTCGAGTTAAGGCTAGACTGTGCGTAAATTTTATTGCCGTACGGAAATAAAATTTTCTCGAAACTTTTTTGGTCTTTTTTGTTTTGTTTTGTGTACAAAATCTTTGCTGTAACGATTCTGAATATCACTGATTCCTAATTAAACTGAAAGGACGTTTCAGTCATGAATATTGAAATTTTTGAGGAAAAGCAGTTCAGTCACCAGATTTTCTTTAGCCTACTTCAGGTCTACATAGTGTAGAGAGTTTCTTTTATTTTTCGCCTAAATGCCTCATTGCTGTCCGTTTGTACTTATAAAGGATTCGCTTATTTGCTTTGCTGACCGCGGGGAAGGGGAATAGGACTGGTATGTACGCGGAGATTTTCGTTTCATGAATCTTATTTAATTCTTATAATTTTTATTTAAATTTTTTTGGAAAACTTTTTTTTTACCTGCGACATTTACCCACACCCACACCCATGACCCACGACCTTTAGCTACACTCCTTGTTGCCGGCGGCGTACGTTCTCATTCGTCCGAGCGGTAGCCCAAGCGGTACCGGCGGCTACGTCACAGATACATCGGCGACATATGAGAACCAGGCTTTCGGGCGATTGTAAGAGCCAAGAGAAATTGAAAACAATGCTGATACAAAATTTTGAAGGGACAACAAAGAGTATTATGGTATTTTAAAAAAGGCCTATTGAAAGGAAAGTTACACTAATAACGGCTGATTTTTGTTTATTTTAAAAGATGTGCTTTTGACACAGTGGAAGAATTTTGTACAAATTGTTTCAACTGATGGGAACAAGCAAAAAATGCTTCACCAAACTTACTGTGTGATCGATGCCTTGAGTGGACAGATTTAAGTGTACTTGACACAATGAAGATTTTCTCCCTGTGGGTTTCAAGGTGGTCCAGAATTCTACTACTGCTATGTCTTTGTCCCTATTCAGAAGAACTCTCAGTTCAGTTTTGAACGCAAAATCTTCTAACCTATTAAAACAGAAATTACAAACATTCATTAAGTATAGCAACGGAAACAGTATTCCTTGTAAGCTGAAATAATAAAATAGGGACTTTTTCCTTTGCTACAAAGTCATGGATGAACTTAACACTCATCCCGGAGGGAAAAACTGCAAACATTACCGCACTAACATGAAGTGTTTCAGTACCCTGCTCCAAGTACGAAAGTTTATGCCAAGAAGCCATGTGACTCCTTGGATTTCTTTACGACATTGTAGCATACATCACAATGTACCTAAAACTTCGCTTTTTTTGTTTTGTTTTGGTTTGTTTTCAAAAATGTACAGTTGACCTAGGTAGTCTTAGATTCGTCGTGTTCTTTGCCAATGAGAACGTAGAGACGAGAATATTTTTCCTTCTCGGGCTTACGCCCTCGTTTCACGCGGCTCGCCGCTCGCGCGTGCTATCTCAGTGCCTTTGAACAAAATTAGAGATAGACTACGAGTAGTCTCCATTTTTCCTCAGGGACAGTAGAGCGAGCGAAACGCGAGCGTGCGTGAAAATCACCCCACGCGAGAAAGGCGACACGCAGCAGAGAGAGAGAGAGAGAGAAATCTCTCTCCCCGCCGCGTCTCGCCTTTCTCGCGTAGGGCGATTTTCACGTACACTCGAGTTTCGCTCGCTCTACTATTCCTGGGGGAAAATGGGGACTACTCGTAGTCTAAATTAGAGACTGCTCGCAGTCTCAGTCCCATTGGGTGGAGCACATTTTGACTTACCTGAGAAAGACTTTTTCCATGTCCTTCTTTTTAAATGGACGTATTCCTTCTGATACAGATACAAATGCCATATCTTCTCCTGGTATCATATATTTCTTCGAAGCTCCGTCATATGGCGTTATGCCCTTGTCTTCAAGATCACCTAACACCTTTCCTTTCAAGTGAGGGGGGCAGCATATAAGGTATAGAATGTTTGGAAAATCTCCACGGAAGTAAGCGACGAAGATGGCCGGTTTCGCCTGATTCCAAATGAAGCGGGAAAGGAAACTTGTAATCCCCAGTCCCTCAGCACTGGAGTTTTCTTGACGCCCATCAAGGAAAGGCGAATATCTAGATGAAGGAAATTTGACAAAAGAATTTTAAAGGGTTTGATTAACTTCTGACCATAACTGAACAGTCTTAATGCAACTCAGTTCGTGTTTCTATCGGGGGAAAATTACTCTTACACTGTCGCCCTCCTGTTATCATCAAGAAAGAAGCCCACGGCTATAGAAATCATTCTTCCAGGCTACACTTGGTCATATTAACTCAGCACTTCATGAATTTTTTCTAATTAAACTGAGGTGCAATGGTATCACTTTTCGCCTAGTAAACGGACTTAGAAGTTTCCTATCTAGTAATCAAACAACTTATAGGCATCGCTTGCTGAATACCCACTCTTCTTAGTCTTCCGTGCGGTTCAAAGCGCCACAAGACACATTCTTTGAGCCTTGTAGGATCTGTTTCTGATTATGGTGTTCTAATATGGTTTATCTAAGGCAGGTCATTTAACAAAATGACGGAGACGGCAAAGACAACAACAACTGTACAAGTGCATAATATACATTTTGGTAAATTCCTTTGCCGTATCTGAATTGCTAAAGCATAACATAAATAATTTATAATTTTACCTCAACGTCAATCGTCTTAGGGACACACACACAAAACAAACAAAAAATGCTTCAGTTCTTACCGACAGAACCGATCGACCTGAAACCTTACGAACTTTCCATCAAAACTTGGGGGTTCTGGAAGATCACCAGTGATTTCAATCCATTTCTTCATTTTATTCTCAGTCTTCAGGAACAATACTCTGACCCTATAGACTGTGGGATCTGGATTCAAGACTTCGTGCCCTCGAAGAGAAATTGGCAGTTGAATGGTGACTGGCCTCAAGAACTGGACAGCCCGAGTGATTCGCAGCACAGGCCCAATAATAATACTTTCCCCTTCAAATTCTTCATTTGAAACTTCTTGCACCTGTTCCATTAGAAATGATAATCACAAGTTGTTTATTTCGATTCCCAGAATTAACGTCCAGTTTTTTTCAATAACGTGAGAACACTATTCAGATGCAAAGTCTCACTAAATACGCATGTTTTGACCTGCTCTGTTAATGAGCGAGAGGCGCATATAGGCGTATAGTGTACGTGAGTTTAAAAACTCCGTTCTCTGTCATTGTTTCTTAACCACTATCCAAAAATCAGCCCGTCATGAATTTGTGGGCACAATTGTTAACAAAAAGTGTATTTTCTCGGTTAACCAAGGTGGACTACGCCCTCTCATATTTTTACCAAGGATTTTACGCTGGGGCAAGATCTCGGAAATTGTGCAAAAGCCTGGTCAACCGGGCTCATCTTGAGAACTACTTGGATGGACATGTGCAATCACACCTACCTTTAACTCCACAGGAAACTTTTCTGTATGTGCAACAGCATTCTCAGGGATGACAACTGTCACGCCTGGATAGTCAGGATGGCTAAAGGAGCCACCGTTGGATGTGATGATGTAAGTCGGAGAAGACTTGAGACGACAAACTACTGCATATGTTGAGCACTCAGTACTGTCAGCTTGAGCAACGGGAAAGTTAAGGTCTGGTATTTTCATGTTTAAAGGGTAATTGCCTTCGATATCTGTTTAAAAAATAATAATACTAATAATTCATTTGTATTTACCTTGCTTTATTGTCTATGGAAAGGTGGCAAAGATTATAGAAAACTAGGTTCAACAACCTAGCCTAGGATCAAAAACAGTACTTCATGTAATTCATTATGCTATGATACATGTAGTTCAATGTTAAGTTCAGGTACAAAAACGCTGTATTTTTTATGAGTTTTCTAAAACAACTCCTCAGGCGCACTCAAATTAACCCTTTACGGAGGAGTTAATTTTGTGGAGCTGCAAGGGATTTTTTTCCGATTTGGCATAGTTAAAATGACTTCAACGCAAGGCTAAGAATAACTCTATTAGCAATCATACATAATTTAACCCCAGAACTGGTTTAACTATGGGGTAAAAACACCCCCCTTTCCCAAGCCCCTCCCCCCCAAAAAAAAATCAATAAGTAGATAACAATAATAATAATGACAATAAAAATAACAATAACACTATACCAAATATTTTTGCTTTAGTTTTAGGGTTAACATAACAATTTGAAAACTACTGGGAATGGGTCTAGAAAACAAGGGAACTAATTTCGACCCAAGGATGAAATCGAATCCCAATATACACAAATCCAAGAGCAAACGGAATGCGTAAACAACATCTAGCTATAGGGTCTCCAGAAGGATAATCGATAATCGGCACATTCTTCTACTCTATGAAGGGACTTCCTATACCTTCCCGACAACGTATGTCAATGGTTCCATCCACTTCCTCCCAAATGTTCATCTCCTTATCAATGAGCTTTTTTATCACCAGTTCGTAGCCCCGTAGGTCTGTTGCGCTGTGAGATAGTGACAGCTTCACTTTGGTGTTAAATTTTAGACCTTGGCGTGCCATGGCGGATAGTTCAATAATATTGCTAGTAATGGCCTCATCCTCTTGCAGCGGTGGTGACCGGACACTGTTTTTCCATCTGTGGACCACTATTGACGTAGGTTCAGACACAGCATCAGGAGGGAACATCACGTGAACACCAAGTCGCTTGATGGACCAAGGAATGCCTTTAATTGTTACTATCCCTCTGCATCAGCAATTACAGAATATTTCAACATTTGGTTCATGTCAAAAAAGTTGTTGTCTATTAGTGAAGGAGGACACTGGATGAACAGGAAAATATGTTGCAACGATCAGTTTGTAGATAAGGGAACGGAGCCAGTATCCTAGGGCCAGTGTCCCACTGTCTCCTAAGGCAAAGCTTTTCGACCTCTTCCCTTGGTTTTTGAGTCTGCCCACCCCGCCCCCCCTCCCCCCTTTAGATAAAACAAATGTAGCTGCTTATGAAGTCAATGGAATCTAGGATATGCGGCAACACTTTGTGGACTGGCACTCTTTAACACTGACACTGGCAGTGGTAATTAACATTGTTTAAGTCTGATTAAACTGTGAATAGTCTCATCTTTTAAAGCGGTACCATCACGGGAGTTCTTATCTTCCGCTTTTTTAAAAAATTAAGAACTTTACAGCGTGCAAAGAAAGTACTGTCCGATATATAGCCTGGGGCTAGAGGATTTTGCTATCGGGCTAGAGACTTTTGCACTTAGCTTGCCTAATGGGCAAGTGAAGTTTTAGGAGAATTCAAATTACAGAAGGACTGTGTATTCAAACATGCTCATCAAAAAGCTTTTAGGGCTAGTTTAAGTGATGGACTAGTACATGCTAGCTACAGTTTGCCCGAATGGCAAGCTGTAAAACTGACTTTCTTTGCATGCACCCTGCTTTACCTCTTCTAGGAGCGGTGCATGTACGACGGTAATAAGTGTCAAGTGTCTTGATCTCAAAGAAACATAGTTATCTACACCTTTCCTTCTCTACCTTCCTCCTTCACAGTCACTTACCTGAATTCTTCTTCAGTGTCATTCTGTCCTTCTGCATCACCTCCATTACTTTCAGTTTCATCAAGAGACTCTTCATCAACCTCCAACTCCGCATCATCTAGATAGTGTTCTAGAAACCTGTTGAAAAATAAAACAAATATATTGCTAGGGCAGAAATACATTCGAAAGATTATATATGTAAATGTGTCAGTATACAGTGCTGAGTGAACCACATTTAAATAGGTAGAAGAAAGAAAGCGGCTAAACTGTGCTTGCTTTTGTTGTTGTTATTATTATTTAAGTATACATTTGCTGTTGTAGGTAACCTCTGTTCTTAGGTTAAACTAGCATTCAACCTAGTTTGTTACCCTTGTTTTCTATATTATTCATAGAAGAGCAAGACGAATGAAATTCTAGTTTAACCTAAAAGCTAGCTTTGCCTGCAACATAGCTACATTAGCTGAGGTGCTTTATCACAAAATTGTATCGATAAGGTTACGGATACCTTGAGATCTACAATTTTGTTCAAATTTGGATTGTTTTTTTTCTTTTGTTTTTTTTTTTCAACACCAAAGTCTGAGTAAGGTCAGTTCTACTTGTGACAGATGCACCAAATACACAGATTACTGAATGAATATTGACAAAGAAAAAACACATTATTTAAAACTTTATAATTCGTTCACCTTTTTTTATTTGCTTTTGTTTTAGATACATGAATGTATTATAGCTTATTCTAACAACACATTTTAAAAAGAGCAAATAACATTCTGAACTGGTTCAAATCCGTTGTTTACAATGATAATCATACTCAACCTACTTACCCTAAATCCTCTATTAAGCCCCCCCTCTCAAATAAGCCCCTCTCCCCTTTTTAGGGAAAGAAAGTTAATAAGCCCCCCCTCCCCTCCCCTATTTATTCTTCACTAATAAATGATAGACTGTATTAATCGGCCATGACTGTAAAAATTTGTGTAGACTCATCCGGGATGGTTTACTTACCAACTCGAAGATCGGATTTGATTCTGATCTTCGGCTGCATGACTTAAAACTTCTTGAACTTTAGCTTTTCCACTTTGTATTCTAGTTCTTTGTAAAGAACTGATACCATCGTTGTTTTTAAATTAAATAAACCCCCCTCTCAAATAAGCCCCCCCATCTCTATTAAGCCCCTCCTCAAATGGGCTTGAAATAAATAAGCCCTGGGGGGAGGATAGAGGATTTACGCTATGAAATGACTCCTGGGTTCAAATTAACCTTTCACAATAAAGAACAAGTTATTGAACGAGCCCTAGGGAGTGTTTTTCACGATAAGAACTATCAAACCCTATTAACGATGGCCAACAAGACCTCACTGTGTAATAGACAGCTTCAAAATATTACCTTACTAATAAGTGTAGAAAGCATCAAATAATCTTTGTCTATCTACGTACCACCATGTGATCTTAGGTGGTCTCATATTTCATCTCTTCCCAAATGTTTAACATCATATGGACTAAAATCGATTAGACATTTAGGGCCTAACTCACCGAACTCTCTTAAGATAATTTTAGATTTTCTCAGAATCTTAGTTCTTTTAAATTAAACCTATTACATAATTAAAATTGATTTAGTTTGCTGCTATGCACTCATAATCATATCTTTTATGCTGCTCAATTTTATTTTAAGTATTTTAGGCTTTGTTAGCTTAAGCTGTAGCTTTAGTAGTTTTAGTTTGCTCAAACTAACACCAGTGTGCTATTATTGTATAAGTGAGTCAGCTTAAATAAAGATTCTATCAAACTATCTATTTCTTTTGCGGCGGCGTCTGTAAAAGCTTTTAGCACCATGTTTTGGGGTCTTTCTGCAGGTACCGGAAAGCTTTGTATTTTTGGTCACTTGGGATTAGTCTTTATTTGGAGTTGTTTTGCTTCCTGTCTTTTATTACTATTGTATTACGTAATCTGTGCTCCGGTACTCACAGAAGGAACCGTGTTTTGGAAAAGGATTAGTTAAAGGTAGCTCCAGGAGAAGCTTGTTTTTGTCTAAGATTGTTAATGTCGGATAATGAGTTTAAAACAGGGGAATTAAATTTAGTTAAGGATAAAATTGAATCGCAACCATACATACGGAGTCTACGGAGACTTACTTAAGACACGTTTTCTTCGTGTGCCTTCTTTTGGATGGGCGCATTCCCCCTGCTACCAACACAAATGCCTCGTCGTACCCATGCGAATTTCTGCAAACAGGCTTTATGCCTTCTAGTTCAAGCCTTTTTAACACCTATAAGGTGAGCAGGGCAACACATCGGACAACACAGTATCCACCGCGGCGAAAGATCTGGACGACAGTAGGCAAAATCCAAACAAGACAACAAATCTTGATTTCCTAGCGATTTGAATTCCTCGACGTAAACCTTCTTCAAATATTGCACGACATCTTCTGATTCTGGGGCAAAAAACTTCAAGGTCTTCAAGAATACGTCCCTAAAAAGTTGATATAACTCAGATAAGTTTTCCATCACAATGGACGCCATCTTGGAAATACGCCCGACTCGACTAGCACCTGCTATTTGCGGTCGGAAATGGACTTCATGTAAATGTTGCTTGTTAATAATAATAATAATAATAATAATAATAATAATAATAATAATAATAATAATAATAATAATAATAATAATAATAATAATAAAGTGTGTAAGTTTGTGTGCTTCAGAACAACCCGGAAGCCACCCGGAAGTTGACCGTAAGTAGATTGGAATTTCATTGAAGTGCCCCTACAAAGCAAAACCGTTTTTGAACGACGCACGTCAACCGTGAGTGAGGCCTTTCCCCTTTTAATATGCCTTGAAGCCACCAAATTCGTTTTGCTAAGTTTGAATTTCTTTACTCTTACAGAGAAGATCTGCCCGACAATTTGGCCAAAACCGCGGGGGGGTGGAGGGGGGGCACTCCCCGGATATAAGCCATAGAGGTATGTGCAACCCCAAAGAATAGTGTTTTTCGCCGTTTTGGTCTGAAATTGGGTATAGACTTTGTCCATTTGGTCTGGAATCAATCCCTTTGTTTGAGCTCTAGTCTAAAAATGATGACCTTATTTCTACCTATACCAGGTCTGAAAACGGGAGTGAATTTAAGACAGCCGGCTCTTTAAAAAAAAAGGGTGTGGGAAAAAAACATTTTGTAGTCTTTTAAGACGACAAAATTAAGTAATTCCCTAGGAATATTGACAAAGTGAAGGCATTGTAAAACCATTGGCAATTAGGACAGGAAGAAAAAAAAATATTTGGTTTATCAACGGAGCAGTATTTACTATCACTTTATTTCTATATTCGTCCCACGTAAGGTAATCCAAGACAGTTTTGAATGGTGGATTCCACCTTGTGGAATCCGGATTCCAGGTACTGGATTTCGGATTCTTTGTCAAACGTAGGATTGCGGATTCAAATCGTTAGCGGGATTCCGGATTCCAAAGTCCATGATTCCGAATTCCAGAAGCAGAAATTTCCCGGATACCGGATTCCACAAGAAAAAGTTCCCGGATTCCGGAATCGGGATTACTTTAAATGGGCGGCTATCAAACAGATTAACTCAAAACGAGAAGTTCAGCATTTTCTATCGACGAATTGTGATCGGCATTTTAAAATTTTTAGCCAGTACTTTATGGAGAAAAACTCAGTAGTTCTGAACCCATTGAAATAGCCTGCGTAGCAGGCGCTTGGAAGTTTAGTACACTTTTGGAGGACATAAAAAAAGCTTGTCTGCCTCTCTTCCGTCCACTCTTTAGCTTTTTTACTCTAACTTTGTTAGTATTACTTTGATTTCACCGCTATTATAGCAATCTTTACTTCATTTCTTTTTCTTCAACGGCTTTAAGATAAAACAAATCTATGAAATATCCCAGGAGCCGAGTAATCGGCTCCTGAATACGGCCTCAGGCTAAAATATTGCAGCAACAAATTGTTTCCAATCTTTGAAGTATTTGTTTCTTTACTCGTCTTTCGGGCTATCTTGACTCCAATTTTTTTTTTTTTAAAGTGAGATTGATATGTAATACTGACCTTAACTGGTCTTTTAAAAAATTAGAAAGGATAAAATTAAAGCAAACAGAATTTTACGTACATTGAATATAAAAATCAATAATACATTACTCAAAAGGCTGAAGCTCCCTATTGGGCAATAAATTGAACTGAAAGATTCTCTGCAACGAACCTGAAAAGCGAAACATGTATTAAATATTCTCAGAACGTATTAAGCGGACAGTTCAAATCTTTTTCTCATACGTTCTGTACTGAGACTGGTTGTGTGTATTTAACAAAAGGGCCAGGTTATGCTTTTTAAAGCTGAAATCTCAGCATTTACCAAACGATGACGGACTGAATTGATTGAGTTACTAAAATTACTAATTCTAACTGCACTACTTTTGCTTTTAGGGGAGCACTTCGGTGGCCCACTAGGGTCATGCTGCAAATTAAAAATAATTACTGCAAATAAAAAAAAGTTGCTGCAATCCAAAAAACCTTACTGTACATAATGAAGTTGCTGGCGGATTAATATAATTTCCTATCATGCCTGTTAGAGTTTGTTAGATTGAACACAACTGGATGATAAATAATAATAAATACTTTATTAAGAATGGGAAATCTATGAGACCTATCAGGGATAAAAAGAATAAACTGGTCTAAACGAGATGTCCGCCCTATACATATTCGGTTTTTTTTTTAGCTATACGACTACAAGGGCGAACCGAACAGGATTGACTGAATACTTGACGCACTTAAATAAAATTACCGCTAATAATTTTATGTCTGTAACACTCAGACATACATAATTATTAACATTATTCAGCCTCATTCAATAATTGTTAAATAATAAGAACCTACAAAAATAGTGTTAACAAAAAAAAATTTAAAATTCTCCGAATTAAGAAACGAAAGAAAATAAGTTCAAATACATTCTAGGAATAAAATAGTTATCGAGCAGAAAAATAAATAGTGAACTAAGTTCATTCAAGAGTTCTATAAATAAATATTAACGAACAATAAACATGTATTGAAATGCAAACTTTCCATGAATTGCATTATAAGTATAAATACTGTGTAGACCTATGAAAAAAATCAGGAATGGCATGGACTTCATACCAAGAGTCACATTATGGCTCTTGCTTCATACTGATAGCAAGTGCATTAAAAACTAAACTGATGCATCATAAAATAGATCTGGCAATGTCATAATGTACACCAGTGATTAATCCTTTCCCAATCCTTGACGTTTTATCAAAACATATCTACCAAAGAAATAAACTACGCCTATTATAAACGTATCCCAAAACAGTTATTTACTGGAAAAGTGTTTACTCGCTATCTTTATGCACAACAAAATCATTACAATTAAAACTCAGAGATTTCTATTTTTCTTTTTTAAATTGTTGAATCGCATTCTTTTTGCAAATCAGAAACGTTTTCGCTTTGGCACTGTTGATTCACCAATCTGCACTTTCTGCCAAACTGACATTGAATCCATCGAGCATTTACTTTTCTCCTGAGTTTCGGAATCACTTTCTGTCCTGGCTTAGTGGGATAATAATAATAATAATAATAATAATAATAATAATAATAATAATAATAATAATAGTAAGTTTAACATTTACTCTTCGAAATGTCAGACAGGTATGCCTTTCCTTCAGGCTTTCATTGCTAGGACTAGGCGTATGACTTCATACAGCCAGGAAAATGGACAAACTCAACAAGCAACTTAAAAAGTGGGAGAAGTTAATCAGTGCCATTTCTAATAAGTGATGTTGTAGGAATCGATTGTTATTAATTTAATTTGTGCGTTGCTTTTTTTCTGCATCAGTTTAGGTGCATCTAAGTGAGACTGTTTGCTTTTATCTATAACAGCTCCTTTGTTTTTTCTTTTTCCATTTTTCCTAAGAGGATGGTATATGCTTGATACTGACAGAAAGTACATTAAAAACTGGCGAATCATAAAAATAGTAAAAAAATAAAATCTCGGGCAAAATGTAAATGACATTTAGGAAGTGTAACATCAGTTTTTGTTGATCTTGTGCTTCTAGCATGTTGGTAAAGAGACTGGTAGTTTAAAAAGTAGTGGAATGTATCCGGGGATTTTTCCAGCCTTATTGATCAACAGCAAGCAGTGTTAGCATCATTTGTCTTCAACATTGTTTCATTTTTAAACTGATAAGTAACGACGAAGCACACCACTGAAGTGTTTAGACCCAGAGTGAGCTAAAAAAGAGGCCCGCATTTTTTTAACAAGCTTCTCACATTCTGTCTCCCACTTGTACTTTTTGTCGTAGGCCTTTCGGAGAGAGCAAGCTTCCTTTAGCCGGATTTCCCTTGGTGTTTCCCTCACACGACTAATAGCTTTGCCCCATTCTTCGGCATTGTCAGAATCAACCAAAAATGCCCTTCCAAAAGGAATAGTTTTAATAGCTTTTCCGATTCCCGAATTTTCGCTCACCAAAATCGGAAGTCCAGCGGAAAGTGCTTCAAGAGCAGTGAGGCCAAAGCCTTCCGTTCGAGACGGCATAACAGCGAGATCCGCCTCGAAAAAGAAAAGCTTAAGTGTGTCGCGACTCTTAACAAAGCCCTGCACAATTAGCTGAGAAGAAGGAATGCCACATTTCAAAAATTCGTCTGTTACCTCTTTTTCTTTCCCATTGGGCGCCCCGACAAATTTTAGACGGTAGGTTTTGTCCTTTAAGCCTGCTATAGCTTTAGCAGCTATATCGTAACCCTTTAGTTTAAAATCTTTCGAGTCACCCCGACCAAACACTAAGATGCGGAACTCTTCTCTCTCCTGACTGGCTTGCTTCGACTCTGCGAACTCCGAAAAAATTCCAGGTGTGATATTTATCACATCTTCATCTCTACCGTACAACCGAAGTTTGGCTGAGACAGCTTCCTTTAGCTTTGGTCCAACGGCCACGACCAAATCAGCTTCCTTACACAAATCTATTTCAGTTCGTTGTTTTTCCTCGCCTTCAGGAATCGCTGTTTCGCCTTCCTTAAACATTGCAAGCTCTTCACTGGCAGTGTGTACTATATGAACTCGTTTGCATTTGCGCTGTTCTGCTATGACCTGGGCTGGTACTCCGAGCTTCTGACCATGGCCTATAACGACGTCAATATTGAGATCATCAGAAGGAAAACACAATTTCATGATGCGATCAGACGTGGCCTTCACGTCTGGTGTGGCAAGACGCACATTAAATTCATGAGCTTCCCACTTCTCTTTTTCATCGTAACGTAGCAGTAGAACGGCTACCTCTACATCAGGCTGACGTGCCAGGTGCTTTGCTAGTTCTCTGTTCAGCGTAGACAAACCGCCCTTTGAGGATCCCCATTCGTCTCCCAAAAGAGTCACTCTTAAAGGTCTTCTATCAAAAGAAATTGACGCTCTGTCAATTGTGTTGACCTACAGAAAGACAAAAGAAGTACTGCATTAAGATTGGCAAATTTAAACTTAAAAAGAGTAGGAACGATTAACATCATATGAGCTTAATTTGCCTGGACAAAATATAATTTTAGTTAATGGTTTTGCACTGTCTATCGGAACCTCATCCCTATAAAAGTGGCGTGGCACACAGCGGCTGCAAAGACAACAAGCTAATATATTAAGTAAGAGAACTGGCAAAATTCGTTGCTTTTAATTATTACGCTTTACAGTATTAGGAGGGAGGACCAGGAATATGAGACTTTAAAGGGCAAACAAGGAAAACTGGAAGAAAGAGAGAACTGCTACCCAGATAAGCTAATTCCTTTCCCACGCGGAATATCATTTGCAAAATTATTCGTTTCCACTTTCCGAACTCTGCTCCAAATTAAAAATTTTTCCCAACGTTGATTTCGTAAAACATGGTCAATTCAAGGGAGCATTAGTTATTACAAGCATATACATTTCGCTTAGTTTTGAAATAGAATTATAGCGCAAACAAGAGTAGTTTTTTGTGTGCGACGCCCACAACATCAAGGCAATAGCCAGGTGCCTTTATACTGTAGGCAACGTGGTGATGGGTACAGTGGCAATTTTCGTATGGTTTACGGTATACACTGATAGTTTCGAAACAAACAATCAT
>NC_133208.1:1510000-1520000 GCF_958299795.1 Porites lutea | reverse complement strand
ACTAAATAGTGACCGGGGCCCATGTACGTTATAGGCTAGATTGCGACGATTAGAGACTTCATGACACAGTCTAACATCCACTAACGGTCACTTTTTTGTTCCGGTGGACAGTACCTACAGTACATACCTTGTTTAAACCTCCCTATAACGGCAATGGCCACTAAAGCCTGTCCCCAACTGCCAAGATAATCTCTCGACAAAGTCCAGTTTTTTCAGCGACTGATAAAAAAGTCCAGAATGATTATGAAATTTGATCCCTATGGCGCGTTGCATGATTAATCGCGGCGATTGTATTTTGATTGTGTTCCATTTTTACTGCTGCAGTAAGCATAAATATTAATGGTCTACGATACTTTTAGCAAATGTTGGGAACCTTGTCGATTGGTTGTCGCGTTAAAATTTTGATTCAAAACATTATTAAAGTTTTTTGTGTATTTTACCTCGGTATATTATATATGATTGGTTTACCATTATGGGATAAAGTAAGCATGAACTTAGCACAATACTGACTAAAATAAATTTTTCACCCCATAACGGCCACGTCTCCACAACTGCCACGTTCTTCTGTCACCAAGATGGTCGTTGTGGAAGGTTCAACTGCACCTGCTAGCGGCTGGTGAGTGTGCGTCCTCTTTTCTTTCTTTCTTTACCTTTTTTTCTCATAACGACAACATTTTAAGAGACGCCATTTTTAAGGGAGGCAGTGTGACCGAGCGGTTAGTAATCATGTTCAATTCTATCTTCTTGATATGAGTGGGAAAATACGTTTAAATAATTATTGTCGACTCGACGAATAAATTGTTGAGTGCAAAAATGATACTTACTCGAACACAGCTACATAACGACCTTTGACTTCAGTTTCGTCCTCAGATCCAACTTCAACCTCTTCTTCAGACACTACCTCCAAAACTTCCCCTGACACTTCTGTGGCCACTGCCTCAGATTCTTCTACCTGAGTGGCTCCTGAAGATGTCGCTTCAATGTCTTCATCAGCTTCAAATTCCTCTTCCTCTTCACTACCACTCCTAGGTGTTTGTTCGGGTGAAGGTTTTTTTTCTGCTCTAAGGACTTGCGGGGTCAACGCTTGAATGACTAGGATAAAACAAGGCCTTAACTATGGCAAATATAATATAAAAAATTATGGGAGAGACATCAAGTACCTAGCTTCCTTTAAGCAAAAGCCGTCTACGAATATCAAAACGAAAAGCAGTGTTTGCGCTTAATAAAAAAGTAACACGACGACAACTGCATGGCGAACGTCAAAAAAGAACAACATCTACAGGTTAAGTAAGCAAAACAACTTCTCTGATACAGACCATTTTTGCTCATGTCTCTTGCATCTTTTAAACGAAAAATATGACATACGCTACCTTTTTGAATTAGCCCGGGACCTGCTTCCTTTTCCTTCTTCAAAGCCTAACAAAAGTACGTCAAGCAAAACAGATAAATGTCGAATTATGAAGCATTGAAGCTTACGGCCTTATAACAATGTAACAGACCTATTTCAAATAGCAAACGGACGCTTAACTTTTGTTGTTGCTTTCACCACTTTCTAAGTTTAATGTTTCTGACCTCCTTTTTGCCAAAGGTGTCACAATGCAATTTTTTCAGAAACTTTCCAGTTTTGCCTTTCACTATCCTACCAGAACCATGATGGTGTTACAGTAGGTCTGGAGGTACAACTCTGTCAAAGAAAAAGTCGAGAGGGGATGTTCATCTCGACGGCCTCCAAGACCTACGGCCAAGTACAAAACATATATGATTTATTCTTAACAAAAATGGAGTAAAACCTTGTACATCTGCAAATCAAAACACTGGATCGGTAAGAGGTGCAAGTTCATCTGGAAAACACTAATACTTGTTGCATTATTCAACATTTTTACCTGTAAGGCATCGCGGTATGCATTCTTTCTTTTACGATCTCCAATCGACAAGGCCACCTCTTTCAGTTCATTCAGCAACCTGTTTATCTCAACATTCTTCATTTCACTGCGCCGACTTTCTAACAATCCATCACCAAAGCTCAAAGCTTCTTTTCCGTACCTCTTACGAAGATCTTCCATTTCAAGTTCTTTGCAGAGCTTAAGTATGCCGTTGATTATTCTCCATCTGGCCAACAACTTTTCTCTTGACTCCTCTTTGCCTTTTCCTTCTTCCCACTGCCTTTGCCAGGTTGTCAAGAGGTTTTCTCGAAAACCTTTAATGCTTCCTTTCTCTCCGAAGTCTTCATACAAATCTTCTACGGCTTTCCTCAGCGTTGATTTCTCCTGTGTCTTCTCGCCAACAAAGTCAGACCTGAGAAGGACTTTCTTAAACAGCGCCATCTTCCCCTGTTTATGCTTACGAAGTTTTTCATGCTCATCGTGTCGACTAGAGAATTCAATTAACTTGTCCAAGAAGGCAGTTCTCTCTCTCAGCAGTTCATTAACCACTTTGTTGTCTGCTGCCTTGTCAAATTCATTGTTAAAGCTTTGCTCAGTAATTCTTTGCATTCCATCATAGAACCAAAGAGCTTCTTTTTCGTATTTGTCTATGAGAGCTTTTTCTTTCTTATCTTTCATTCCAAACTTACTGGTTCTTTTCTTCAGTAGAAATAGTATGGCGTCAATAATCTTCTTATTGTAAGGAGTAAAGTTAAATTGTGGAGAAGCTTTGTCTTTGTCTTTGTCTTTGTCTTTGTCTTTCTCTTCTTTCCAGAAACCCTCACAAAACGCCAAAGCGTCTTGCCTAAACTCTTCTTTTTCTTTTTCGGCGCCTTTCTTCTTTAAGAATTTATGCATATCAAAGACTCCTTTAATAATAAGCCTCCAAACTTCACTGTGGTTCCCAGCACCCAATAATTTCTCCATTTCCCAAGCTTCGAAGAAAAAGTCCAAGGCTTTGTCATAAGCCTTTAAGTTTGCTTGAATAACTCCCATTTGAAAAATGCTCCGCACGGTATCCGGGTGATTTCCAAGAATTTTACGTCTGATTTTCAACGCCTTCTTAGCCTCCTCATCAGCTTCTTCGTACTTTTTCTGGCGAACGTAAGCATTGGCGAGATTTCTACGAAAAAGTGCTTCATCTTCGTATCCCAAACAATTGAGCTCTTCTAAAAGTTCAAGAGCATCTTTGTACCATTTCACTGCCTCGTCATACTGTCCTTTGTCCTCATAAACTATGCCAATCTGATTCTTGTAAACTGGCATGTCGTAGTGATCAGAGCCGGATAATTCTTCTTGCATTTTAAGTGCCTTGTTGTAGAACTCGAGGGCTTTCTCCTGTCTGTCAAGTCTGTGATAACAATTGCCCAGAGCATTGTAACACCTGGCAAGTTTGGTGTCAAGTTCTAAAAGACCCTCCATGAGGTCTAAGGAGGACTCTAAACATTCAATCGCTCTGTGGTAGTCTCTGTTTTGGTAGTAGATTTCTCCCTCAAAATACAAGTAGAGCCCTTGGGTCAGCTTGAACGATTCGGTAGTTTTGTCATGAACTTGTTTTAACGACATGGATGCCTTCTCCAATACTTCAAAGGCTTTATGAGCACCCTGATCGTCTGAGACCAGCTTAGCTTCCCAACATCGTAACTGAGAGCGAAATAAGGAACCTGCAAAAAAGGGGCACTTAACATTTGCAACAATTGTAAACACGTTGAATCTATTTGATTCTCTTTGTAACTATACCTCAGTTGTCAGAGTGCTAGAGAAAATGGCAGTCTTAATAATAAGGCTGTGTTGCACTGTGGTGTTAGCAGCAGGGACAGTAGCAGTAGCAGAGCAAGTGGTGGGGGAAGTGTCAAATGTATTGGTTGTGGCAGTGGGGGTGATACATAGAGTGCTACATGTAATTCATAGTGGTGGCAAAAGCAGTAGTATTGATGGCTGTGGTACTCTGGTGCAATATTGGTAGTCAGGCAGTGGTTATGGTACTGGTAGTGGTGGGGGTGGTGGTAGAAGTAGTACTGGTAATAGTACTGGTAGTGGTGGTGGTGGTGGTGGTAGTAGTAGGAGTTGTGGTACTGGTGGTTGTGGTGAAAGAGATGGTGGAAGTTGAGTGGTAGTTTTAATGCTACCGGTAGTGGTGGTGGAAGTGGTATTGATATTGGTAGAAGTCGTGGTAATGGCAGTGGTACTGTTAGTGTTGGTGGTGAAAGTGGACATGGTAGTTGTAGAAGCAGTGGTAGTGGTAGTCTTGGTAAGATTAAAATACCATTAGAATTACATGCAATGAAAAGACCATTTTGTTTAAATAGTTAATATGCAACACTTGTTATGCACCTGTAGATTTTTGTAATTTACTTGTAATAAAATAATGAAAAGAAAAACATACCTACGTTTCCGTCATCTTCGCACATCTCTGCCCAGGAATGGAACAGCTTAGTCTGCTTCTTTCCAGACAACATGGCATTAAAGAGGGACACAATCAATGCACTTTCGTGGTATCCACCTGGAACACTAAAGTACTCTGGTAACAAGGCAATGTCAATAGCAAACTCAAAGTTTGGACGCTCTCTTTTAAACTCATTGAATGCCCTAATGTAGCTAGACTCTATTAATCCAGCAATTCGTTTCATCTTTGACATAAAGTGCTCATAAAATCGGCCCTTTGCTTCAGCGTAGGATTCATAGAACATGGCATCATTTTGAATGCTCTCAGCATACTTTCTTAAAAGTGGATGAATGTCATACATCAACTGCTTGGCATCTTTGTCAACTACATGAATAATTTCATTGGTTACTAGTCCTTGAAGCTGTGCCACTGCTTCGGACATGCTAACACCAAGAATTTTGGCAGCGGTGGAAGCAGTAAAGGGCCCATGAAACAAGGATACTGATACAGCAGAAACCCTCAAAATGTCAGATGGTAGGGTATCAAACATTTCTCTTATCACTGACATTTGCTCATCATCAATGCCTTCTTCTTCTGAATTGAAAGGTTGTTGTTCTGTATCCTCTTCATCTTTTGATTTCACAGGAACTCCAGCTTCCTCTTTAGAGATCATTTCTATCTCATTAATTAGCTCACTGGCAGATTTTCTTTTTTGTTTCAAAATTGCAGATGTTCCTTTCAAAAGCAATGGGACTCCTTTGCAGATGTCAAGAAGCTTCCTTATCAGTTGTGCATCAACATGAAATGTTTTTGTCGGCAGCAATATTTCTTCTGAAAAGGTATCTTTAAGAGGTCGCAACTTAAAATCAGACACCCTTTCTGAATCACTCAGCTGAGTCCTCGAGGTCAGAAGCATGTTTAATGACCCTGTCTTGCCATCAAACTCTGAAAGCTTCCCCAGGAAGCATAAAAACTGAGTTCTTAAGTTCTTGCTTTCCTTCTCCTTTCCTTCAGTAAACTGTTCGACATTGTCAAGAAGTAAAAGAACAGACTGACCATCGCTTTTCTCTTTCAACAGGTTATGAATTCTTCCAACAACAGTAGCCATATCTAAACGATTGACGGGGATGTTTAGGTCAAGTTTACCCATAATGTTCAGATAAACTGCCGTCATATCTTTAGTTTCTCTCAAATCAAAGACATATTTCTTCCCAGTCCATTTATCACAAATGTTCCTAGCAAGAGTTGTCTTTCCCACTCCAGCGGATCCATACAAATTAACAACAAAAGGCTTCATTTTAAGTTTCTCCGTAATATCTTTGAACTCCTCAATTCTTCCTTGTAATTCCTTTTCCGGCTCAGGCTGCGATGGACGGGAGATCTCAAAGTCTTCAACTCTTTTGTTAATGTCATGTTCATTGTTTGATCTTGTAGCAATGAACTCCTTGATTAGAGTCAGGTTTTTACTCGAGACATAACCGAACTTACACAAACGATCCAAACATGACAACAAATCTTGATTTCCCAGCGATTTAAATTGCTCTCCATAAATTCGTTTTGAAGACTTCACGATATCCTCTGATTCAGCTGGAGAAAACTTCGAGGATATGTCCCTAAAAAGTTGATTTAGTTCAGATGGGCTTTCCACCAAAGCGGACGCCATCTTTGATTGCACCGCTGGCCAAAAGAAAGCCGGAAGTACTTAGTCTTCCGCGGCTGGAATAGTCACGCGAACCTAACCTCTAGTCACGCACATTTCATATAGACCTTGGACAGGGTAAGTTTAACCTAGTTGTTTTGGGGACGGATGTCTGGAACCGGAATAAGCAAACCCCAAATTCCAGTCATCGTGTTGAACCGTTCTCTGTTCCTTAACAAAGCAACAAAGAAAAAAAAGGGAAAACGGTACACTGAACCCCAGGCAAACGACACGAAAACTAGCAATCTCCTTCCCGTCTCCCCCGGCCCCCACTAAAAAAATCGATAACAGCAATTAAAAACAACAGCATCAGGGGTAAAGTTATTTCATGGAAGAATTTAGAACAGGCCTTGACAGAAGTGTTGACAGAAGGGGGGGGGAGTCAAGGTCAGGTTCACCTACACCCCCTTACTAATATAAAGTCTGAACATAGAGATTCAACTCTCTCGACGGGTATTTATGGGACCGGTACTTATGTGTCCGTCTTAGAGTGATGTCCTTACTTCGTGAGAGTCAACTAAAAGGAGTAAAGAAAGGCAGGTACCATTTCGATGGGTCCTTCTATTAGCCAGGGACCAGTTCCTGAAAGGCTGATTAGCACTAATCCAGAATTAAAAATTTGTTCCGTTTTTGTATTTTACCTTCCTGTGCATTGCTTAGAGTAACATTCTGTGTTATCATTACTTTTTCTCGAAGTAAAGGCACAACAGTATTTTGTAAGCTCGAGTTGTATGTTCTTAGACACTTAATCATCTTTCGAAGAAACAGGTTGCTATCTCGCAACAGTAAAAACCCAACCATCCTCAGGAATTGCTTTTTTGTCTCCGAATAACAACCAATGGAAAAAAAAATCACAACATGAAAGAAAAAAGTAAAACAAACAAACAAAAAAAAGATAGATTGAGACATTTAGCCAAATCTTTTCCCCTGCCCACTGGTTAATAGACAATGACGACATTAAGGCAGATAACTGCAATCATAAAAACTGAAGCAGAGCGTCTTGAAAGATAGCCTGCGAACAGCAGACGTATTTTCGGTCGTCACTTCTCTCTTTCCGGAGGGAGAGAAGCGACGACCGGAAATACGTCTGCTGTTCGCAGGTTACCTAAAAGATGTCGGGGGCAAAGGATCTTACTTTCCAAGTCCAAATTGTTCACCCACTGTCCCCTTCAAATTTTGCCCTAGTGGCCAAAATACATTGCGCCTAGAACTTTTCCAGTCCAAAATAGGCAAATATTAGTCCTCATTTTGTCCCTTTTTAATAAAGGTATTCATATTGAACGTGTATGGACTGGTGGAACAGTTTCCTATCGCGCAGGTTAGATTTAATATAATAAATACAATACTTTATTTAAAAAAAAAACGTTGATGTAAACAAAATGCCCTGTACATATAGCAAAATTAAAAGGAATCTATGAGAAAATTAAAGTATATACATAAAATATCAAAATACCTATACATATGTTAAAAACAGATATAAATAAAATTGATAAAACTAATACTGTACACCTGTCAGTTTTCTTGAAACACTTAACAGCTACACGTTTAGAATTACGTGTAGAGAGAATAACAATTTTTCAGTTTTGAGAGTGGAGTGTCTGTGTATAGAACAATAATATTAAGAATTTTCTTTCTTTTTTGTGAAGAGACATATTTACATTAAATATTAGAATAAGCGTGTGAGATATAGTGACTGAATTTAAGTGCTTGTCTCACTGTAACTAATACCAGGCACAACTCACAGACCTGACTCAAAGTATACGAAAATAGAACTTTAATGACCCAAACCTCAAGGTGGGGGATGGGGGGTGGGTGTCTTACCCGAGCTCTCTGTATATTCTGACTTATATTCACGTATATGCTATGGTTCAGTTTTATCCTTGGTTTAACTGGTTTTCTTTTCTTTTGTTTCAAACTCATCATCACACATTACCATACCCTACAACGAAGAAAGGAATAGAAAATTTAAACCAAGGATAAAATTAAAGCACAACATATATCAGATAGCCGGCTACAACATAAATACCCTGTACTTGGTACACTAATATATATATATAAAAAAGATATTTAAACGATTAAAAGTGAGAGGTAGATTACTGTGAATTCAGCGCAAAGAAATTAGTAACAATCTAATCGGTCAGTAGCAACAAAATTTGTTCGCTAAATCTCTACGTTGCGCGAGTATAAGCCCTTTGTTCAGGACACGGTAAGTAGCAGCTGAGCCCTCTCTTTGTTTCCAGGCGATCAACATGGCGTAAGCTTTCTCAGCAACTTTTTCATTGTCTTTGTGAAAAGCTCGCAACGCTGCTTCATCGAATCCTAACCGACGCCCAATCTTTTTCCAGTGGTCAGGGATTTTTTCCGACAGGAGTTCTAGTTCATCGTTCTTTGGAATTCCTTTCTTCACGTCTCTTGAAAAGACTGAAAGAAAAAGAAAACATAAACGAATTGACCGAAATTTATTTATTTCAGGTACAATGTGACCATATTCCTCCAGATAACTCTAGGAGGAATTAATAAATGTGTGTAAGCGAGCAGACGAGCTAGGAGACATACATGAGAAAATACGCCAATAGTTGAACCAAGAAATTCATTTTCATGGAAAAGAGGGAACGAACAAATAAACAAACTCATGAAAAAATAACCAACAAATCGACCAACAATCAATTAATAGATCAATCAGTCATGTAACATGTGCAAAGTTGGAAATGAGGCGCATGAATTCTTTAATGCAAAACGTTAAATAACAAACTGACTGTGGGTAAGTAAGCGCATGCGCGCCTTGAGAAAAATTACTCTATCAAGTTTTATTATTATTATTATTATTATTATTATTATTATTATTATTATTATTATTATTATTATTATTATTATTATTATTATTATTATTATTATTATTATTATTATCATGTTCCTTAGATGGTCAGAAGATAAAGCTTTAGCTTGGAGCCTTCGGTTACTTTGAACAATAATTATTGAAAATAGTGAATTTCATTCAACATTTCACTTGCGTATTTTACAGAATTTATGGTAAAACGCATATACAAGAGAAAAACTTACCACTAGGCTGTCGGCTAAGTTCCTCAAAGTCCTGAAGGGACATAAAAGGTGGTATAATTATTTAACCTGTCTGTAATTTTAACACTGTCCACACTGGATTACCATACTCTACAACTGTGGTATCCTGCATTATTAATGAAGTCTTCAGATCCTAACCTATAACTGCAATACTCCTCAGCAATGAGGGTGGAAGAAGAGTACCCTATTTAAATAGGTGGTACCCGTTTATTAGCCATATATGGTTAGGAATTTTTTGTTGTTTGTAATTTTAGTTATTTGGAAATAGTTGATATACTATTTATTGTATAAGACTCCAAATAAATAAAACATGTATGTATGTATGTATGTATGTATGTACGGGCCTGTGGCCTATACGGAGGGAGGGGACGGATGGGGAGGTGGGCTCCGTCCAAAAGGGGTACCTTTTTCAAGCTTCAGGTATATGAGGATATAAGGGTAGGGGAATCTGTCATTTCGGTCTGTAAAAAGCCTAAAAGGGCTAACTGATGCATTAAATGGCTGTGAAGAAGTCTAAAACACGTTCAGATTTTAAGATTTATTTATACTTATAAGACTTGCACTTACAACAGTTAAAAGGGATACAAAGTGCTAGACTTGGTGTGTGAAAGGGCTTCTATTTGTCGATAAAAGGAATACGATTTTAAGGGGTACCGTTTCTGTCAAAATGGCATGTAGAAGGGTAAGGGGTTGGACTTCGGGGCGGAGGATCCCTGCATAAAACTTTGTTGAGTACCCCTTCTGGACCTGGAAAATTTAAGCAGCTTTTTCTCACCAGAACCTGATTTCTTACTGCAAAAATTAAATACGACTTACCATACTATAGGTGTACTGATTGGGGATCGGTAAGTGCAATGTGCACAGCGAAAGATTTCTCCCCGTGGGTTGGAAAGTGTTACGAAATTCCACTTGTGC